>NW_011494919.1:9000828-9015331 GCF_000754665.1 Bison bison bison | reverse complement strand
CTGAGTGAACCCCGGGAGTTGGTGATGGACAGGGAGGCCTGGCGTGCTGCGATTCATGGGGTCGCAAAGACTCGGACATGACTGAGCGACTGATCTGATCTGATGGGATGAATATCCCAATATATCCTAATGGGATGCTTTCTCTCATTGACATCAAAGCCATAGGCTTTTCTGTGACCAATGGATGTAGTAAGGAGCAATATATCACATTCAACCAGAAGTTTTCAGAGCCACTGCATGGTTTTGACACTGCCTGTTCTACCCTCTGCCACAAAATCAGCATACCCCAGATATAGGGTGCTTTTTAGCCTGAGTGGTAAAATAATAAGACACACCTGCTGCTGCTGCTAAGTCACTTCAGTCATGTCCGGCTCTGTGTGACCCCATAGACAGCAGCCCACCAGGCTCTGCCGTCCCTGGGATTCTCCAGGCAAGAACACTGGAGTGGGTTGCCATTTCCTTCTCCAATGCATGAAAGTGAAAACTGAAAGTGAAGTCGCTCAGTCGTGTCCAACTCTTAGCGACCCCATGGACTGCAGCCTACCAGGCTCCTCCATCCATGGGATTTTCCAGGCAAGAGTACTGGAGTGGGGTGCCATTTCCTTCTCCGAATAAGATACAGATAGAGATACAAAAGAAGATATAAAATAGGAGTGAGGAATAAACTGTCATATGAGGTCAGTGGGTGACATCATTTTAAAAATTAGCTTATACACAGTAGGAATTTTTCACCAATCTGGAGGCAAGAAGACTAAGATTAAGGCACCAGCATCATCACATCATCTGGTGAAGGCCCTTTTCCGGTTCACAGTCAGTACCCTCCAGCTGTGTCCTCACGCAGTGGAAGGGCAATATCATAATTGTTTTGACAGCAGAAATCCTGCCACTTTCGTGTCTGCACCGTCTTTTTCCTCTCCATGTGGTCTCCTGAGGCATGCTGTATACTTCCTCCAGGACTTGCGAGTAATAAACTTCTGTCTCAATTCTTGTGTGGTCTGTTGAACCATGTTCACTATTTGGCATTATGTGCTCCCCTTAACAAATGTTAATTTAATAAAGTCATGGCACCCTCATCTGGTCCTTTGGAGCTTTTGGGGGATTTTCTCTTCAGAGATTTTTATTTCTTTTTAATGGCTGGTACCTCTAGAAGGTATCATTCAACTCTTGCTTGGTAGTAGAGAGGCACTGTTCAGGTTTGAATAGTAGACTTTACACTGAGAAAATGTATTCCACTTTTAAATGACCTCTTAATCCACTAGAGGACTCTACTGAGGTTTGTAGAAATGGCCACTTAGGAATTAAGTGTGATCATTTCCATGTACGATTACTTCATACTTCGTTAAGACGCTCACTGAAATAAGTAAGACTGCCTGGAGATTTAGGAGTTTAGGATGATAGTTTCTGATCAAATAGCCACATTTATATTAACATATCTTACTGTATTTTTAATTGAAGAGCGTGTATAACTTTTTACTGTATCAGCAGGATATTCAGTCATTTTATATTTTCAGTCTACCAAGGCATTTGAAAAAGTTTGTTATATTTTATAGCAAAATGTAGAGATTTGTGTGTATTATAACATAATTACTTTGTTTTATAACTGTTTGCTCCTTGGAAAAAAAGCTGTGACAAATCTAGATGATATATTAAAAAGCAGAGACATTACTTTGCTGACAAAGGTCTGTCTAGTCAAAGCTATGGTTTTTCCAGTAGTCATGTGTGGATGTGAGAGTTGGACTATAAAGAAAGCTGAGCGCCAAAGAATTGACGCTTTTGAGCTGTGGTGTTGGAAGAGGCTCTTGAGAGTCCCTTGGACTGCAAGATCAAACCAGTCAATCCTAAAGAAATCATTCCTGAATATTCGTTGGGTTGACTCTTGCTGAAGCTGAAGCTCCAATACTTTGGCTACCTGATGCAAAGAACTGACTCATTGGAAAAGACCCTGATGCTGGGAAAGATTGAAGGCAGGAGGAAAAGGGGACAACAGAAGATGAGATCGTTGTATGGCATTACTGACTTGATGGACATGAGTTTGTACAAGTTCGGGGAGTTGGTGATGGACAAGGAAGCCTGGCATGCTGCAGTCCATGCAGTTGCAAAGAGTCGGACATGACTGAGAGACTGAACTGAACTGAATAACTGAGAAATTATGTCACAAGAATGTTGAGTAATAGATTGCCTCAAATTGAGGGTAGGACATATTGGGAGCTGTCTTCATTGGTTTGGTGCAAAGTCTTACCTTTGGCCCTATTACCTTCAGAATTTTTACTAATGCTTTTGATAAAGTTATTTTGGTTGCTAATGTCACTTCAGATGGTGATTGCAGCCATGAAATTAAAAGACACTTACTCCTTGGAAAGAAAGTTATGACCAATCTAGATAGCATATTACAAGGCAGAGATATTACTTTGCTGACAAAGGTCCGTCTAGTCAAGGCTATGGTTTTTCCAGTGGTCATGTACATTTGTGAGAGCTGGACTATGAAGAAAGCTGAGCATCAAAGAATTGATGCTTTTGAACTGTGGTGCTGGAGAAGACTCTTGCGAGTCCCTTGGACTGCAAGGAGATCCAACCAGTCCATCTTAAAGGAGATCAGACCTAGGTGTTCATTGGAAGGACTGATGCTAAAGCTGAAACTCCAGTACTTTGGCTACCTCATGTGAAGAGTTGACTCATTGGAAAAAACCCTGATGCTGGGAGGGATTGGGGGCAGGAGGAGAAGGGGATGACAGAGGATGAGATGGCTGGATGGCATCACCAACTTGATGGACATGAGTTTGGGTGAACTGCGGGAGTTGGTGATAGACAGGGAGGGAGGCCTGGTGTGCTGTGATCATCCATGGGGTCGCAAAGAGTTGGATTTGACTGAGCGACTGAACTGAACTGACCTGAATGACACAGACCAAAGTAAGGAGGAATAATTAACATTTGATGAGTATTCACTTCCAGATAAACTGATTAAGAAGGAAAGAAATACTGATCCAAACAAAATTTTAAAAACTACAAGCATACAATTATACATGTGCATGTATGTGTGCACCAATAAACCCTCACTCTCTACACAGATTGCATTCCCAATTTAATTACCCAAGGCTATAAAATCATAATGGAAATGAGTTTTCCATGGTACCAAAATATCAATAGATGTAGCCAGAGTCCTTCGCTGGGGAAGGCTGCTGCCCGTAGCACTCTATCCGAACAAAATACATTCTGATTAGACTCCAAAATACCAATTAATGTCACAATTCTGAATTTTTATGCATGGGACTTTAAAATGACATTTTGGAAAATCTTAAATTATCAATCCAGTATGCTGTTTTTAAGGAAGTGTACACAGGTTGTGAACCAACCTCTCAATCAGCAAGGTCATACATTCTTCTGGAGAGAGCAATCAAAATTAGTGCCCAAATGACTGAAAAATATCTCTGTCCCCAGCTTTCACAAGAAATCCCCCCTTTTTCGTACATTACCACAACTAGATTTCAAAAATAAACACCAAAAATTTATCCATGATAAATGGAACATCTATACTGAAATTTAAAACCCAACAATAAGCATATAAATAGACAGGGAGGCAGGGGTAACTTTGGTTCACCAAGGTAAAATGTTCATGTCAAATGTGTGTTGTTTCAGTTTGCTAGTCCATTATGCATTTACAATAGTAAATAGCTGTAGAGTGATACATTTTAATTAAAATTGTTAATTTTAAACACTTAAAATTGTTACAGAGTAATACAAATGCCAAATAGCATACTATAAGAGGAATGTGGAAACATGGTTTGGAAAAATAAATAAAATATTTTCAACTACTTGATGGATTTACTGATGGAAAAATTAAGATTTATTTAATATTTGAAAGACCAGGGAAAATCATAGGGAAATTGATTTTGAATCAAGTAAAGAAATTGACTAGAATCAGATTAATCCATTAAAAGGTATCTACTGTATCAGAGGAGAAACGCAAAGTGACTTGTTAATATGAAGTTTAGATAAATATCTGCAAAAAATTTTGTAGAAGGAATTAAAATGAAACAGTTAAGTCACAAATCCATATCTAAATCTGGTTGTGAAAAATAGGTTATAAAATATAGGTCTGAACTCCATGAAAACTTTATAACGATATTGTGAAATGTAAAAGTGCCCAGGAAATAGATCCATATTAACAACATTACTAACTTCAACACACAGGCTCATTGATACCATGGCCTAATTTGTAAGTACGTGTGATATCAAACCTTATAGGAAGACAGAAGGTCATCTATGGCTGTGGTTCTCAACCCATTAGAATAACCTAGGGGATTTTAAAAACTTATTTTTTTTTTAAATTTTTTTTTAAATTTTAAAATCCTTAAAGATCAGTTTTATTATTTATATTTTACACATGAGGAAACAGAGGTTTAGAGAGTCAGTAAGACCTTAGATTTAGGGGCTGTACAGCATCTGATTCAAGATTTTTTTTTTCCTTCTTATGAATTTACTTATGAGATTTACTTTATTAGCAACTTCCAAATTTGCAGTAAATATTATTATTTTTTTTTATTCTTCTTTTATTTCTAAATTTTTAAAAGAAAATCCATCCTGAACCCTCCTCCCTCCCCATACCATCCCTCTGGGTCGTCCCAGTGCACCAGTCCCAAGCATCCAGCATCGTGCATTGAACCTGGACTGGCATCTCGTTTCATACATGACATTAAAAACTTATTAATATTCAGTCCTCTCTATATTCTGTCCCCTCTATATCTAGATATTTTGATATGTGTTTAGTGGGTCTTTCCGTAAGTATTTCTTTCAAAACTTCTTGGTAATTACACAGGTATCCACACCTGTGAGCCATTGACGTGGTCTAAATTTATTATAGTAGGAGTTAAGGGCACTGTCAACCCCGTTGGATAGTTTATATACAGTTCCTCAGAAAACATTTTCTCATTTATTCATGTACTAAATAAACAGCCTTTTCGCCCAGGCTAAGAATAAAAGGAGAGTAAAGTAACTCTCTCCTGGATGAGATAAAG
Organism: Bison bison bison; assembly: GCF_000754665.1. Classification (NCBI taxonomy): domain Eukaryota; kingdom Metazoa; phylum Chordata; class Mammalia; order Artiodactyla; family Bovidae; genus Bison; species Bison bison. Next base: position 9,010,319 of record NW_011494919.1, on the reverse strand, counting down.
ACGTAAGTAATTAACTGCAAGACAGGATGAATATACATAGCAAAGAGATGAAGTTGGAAAAATAGGAAGGTACAGATTATGATATGAAAGGACACACATCTTGAAATGGCGCTTTGGATCAGAATATTGGAAAATCCTAGAATAGAGGGGTAACTGAGATCAGCTTGGAAAGAACCTCCTATATCCTAAAAATTGTTACCCTGGAACAAAGTATAGAGATATTTGAGGCACTTTTCCGCTCACTCCTTTTTTTCCCCAACATATAGACATATAGGAGCAGTCTTTAATTACTCTTTGGCATGAACTATGTGTTCTTTAAACATTTCAGAATATCCAAATTTGAAATTCCCTTCTCAGTCCATGTCTCAAGGGAGAATACAATCCTTGTTATCATCATCTGAAAAGACCTAGAAGTGGAGGCTGAAGATTACATGGTTATGCAATGGGTAATTCCAAATAGGAAATTTTGCACTTTGGATAATCAGAGCCTCAAAACAGATTGTTTGAACTGCTAAATTTCACAAAGGAAAAAGATTTAATAAGCAATTTATTAATAGAGTTTAAGAGCTTTAGACACTAATTTAAAGCCCGTATCTAATTATTTATACATGTGTTTTAATTATAGTTATTACTATTAAATACTGAATATATTATTATATTATAGCTAATGCTTATCTGGTGCTTCCTGCATGCTTTTATTTTATAACATTATTAACTGATTAAGCAAGTTGTACACAGTAAATAAAATTTAGAAATAAGTTATGCATCTATGAGATTATTTCAATCACTAGGATGAAATGACAGCGGGTACCAGGAAGTTCCAAGTAAAAAACACATATGTAATTTTGTTAATGCTGGCTTAAAATAGCCCTAGAAATAGGCCACATTCTGTGTTCAAATGAGGTCATGGTCTCAATTCAAGCTTCTGTAAAACATATATTTTTAGTCTTTGGCATCCCTTGTTTGTATGTGTGTGTGTGTAAGAATGTGCATGTGAATAGCAGAGATTTGATAAGATTATGCAGGCATATGGCAAGAAGCTGGGTTTCTTGGCGTGTTTCGGCAGAATGACTTTAGTGATTTTTGAGTTATAAGTGAGCAAAAAAAGAATACTTTTTAACTTTGTAAAACATTTGGATTTTCATAACTCTATATAATCCAAAATAACAGCATTTATAATACTTGGCAACCTTAACATTCTTATTTCAAACTCGAAGCAGCTCATGTTGTGAAGTCTATGGAAATGTAATCATCTGCAGTCTATTTCCAACGCATGCAGAAGAGGAGTTTAGTTTCAGATCCTATTTAACTAAATAATTAAAGTTCTTGCAGATACTCTGATTTGTTTAGCAGTATTAACTAAAATGAGATATGAGCTAATGATTTCTAAATTAATATACTCATTAATTTACTTATGATAGTTTGATAATATCACTTCAGAAAATACTCATTTGAATGAAGTCCCCTAATGTTTTGCAATTTTAAGTCAGTTTTGGGGAGTAATATTAAAAAAATTATTGGTGATAAGCTCCTTGTTACTCTGGTATTGATACAAGCATGATATGTTGTTTAAACATATAATGGCCAGAGTAGATAAGCTTTTAAAAGACACATTCTTAGTGGTTCCTGAAAAAGAAAACATATATATATTTTTTTAAATCATGAGGATCCATTCTGAAGCATGGAGATTATATATATAATTGTAGTTCCTTTAGAGTACAAAAGGCATTACACTTTTACACTGTGCTGGGAAGGTAAAATTCATATGGCTACTATGGGAAACAGTGGGAGGTTGTTGGAAAAATTAAAAATAGAACTCCCATATGATCCAGTAATCCCACATCTGGGCTTTTATCTGAAGGAAATGAAAACACTAATTCAAACAGACATGTGCACCCCCATGTTCACTGTAGGATCATTAAAAGTATCTAGGACAGGGGAACAACCTAATTCCACTGAAGGATGAATGGATAAAGAAAACATGGAAAACATATACAGCTGACTCTTGAACATTGTGGAAGTTAGAGGCAGCAACCCATCCGTCAGTGGAAAACTCGAGTATAATTTACAGCAGGCCCTTGATATTTGAGCTTCTTCCATATAAATGGGTGGTGGTTCCACATCTGTGAATCCAATTGATTGAGAATTATGTAGTTTTTACTACTGAGAAAAATCCACATATACGTGGACTTGCACAATTCAAATCCATGTTGAAGATTCAACTGAGTGTGTGTATATGTATATATATATATACATATATACTCATACAATCACATACCATGAAACGTTATTCATCCAAAGGAAGGAAGGAAGTAAGCCTTGCCATATTGTCACAACATAGATGGACCTCAAAAGCATTATGCTAAGTGAAATAAGTCAAACAGAAAACGATGAATACCACATGACCTCATTTGTACGTGGAATCTAGCAACCAAAACAAGAACCAAATTCATATATACAGAGAACAGATTGGTGGTTTCAGGGGTTGGGGATGGGCAAAATGGGTGACCAGGATCAAAAGACACAGACTTCCAGTTATAATGTAAATAAGTCCTGAAGATATAATCTACAGCATACTGACTATAGTTAATAATGCTGAACTGTATTTTTAAAAGATGCTATGAAGGTAGACCTTAAAAGTTCTCATCACAAGAAAAAAGAATAGTAACCAAATATGGTGATAGATGTTAATTAGACTTATTGTGATGATCATTTCACAATATATACAAACAGAAAAGGCATTACAGGTCAAACCTCATTATCATGGGCACAAAGTAACTCCTCAAAAACTATTGTTAAGAGTGGTTCTCAATTATAAATGTGCTTTGAAAGCTTTACCACACAGAAATTTTGACCTTGTTATAACACAGTCTGGCTCACATACAGATGGCAGTAATCACTTGATCATCATTCCCACAAAAGGGAAACATGAGAGATTTCTCTCGGTCATAACTATTATGTGAGTACGAATGGAGAATCTTAAACAATCGGATGACATATGGGATGTTTGTCTTCATTCCCCTTAACTAATTTCTACAAAATGTTGTATGTGTTTATTTTATCAAGATGAAGGATGTATATAACTCTTGTGATAGATATTCTAATTCATTATTTTATGGGGAAAACTCAAGAAGTAATATTTTTTTAAAAAATTTGCAATTGAAAAGGAAAAAAAGAAAAAATCTTGTGCTTATGTTTGTATATATATCTGTATAAGTATGCAAAATACATATAAACATATGCACTTATATGCATACATATGCAATGTGTCTATAGTTAGGTCAGTTATTTCGATCTTGTATTTTTTTAAACTATCAATATTGAAAATTTATAGAAAAACTTTCAAATTCTTACTCTGTTGGAGTATTATACATGGTTATTCACTCTCATGCTTAAGAAATAATTAGTACCTATCAGAGGTCTATCAGTTTCTAACACCTATGACAGGTCTGAATACAGTGAAAGTTGCCTAAAGCATGACCAGCTATGAGAGCAAATACTGGAAATAAAGGTTTGAATTTCATTCCCACCACCATTATTCTAACTGTGTCATATTACTTTATAATATCATTCAACAAATGACTTCATTTACAACAATCTAAAGTCTATACAGCACTCACTAGTTGGAGCTGGAAAGGTTTTCAAAATATTATTTCACATTTTACCACAGAAATAAAACTTTTACATATAGGTAGCCATTTAGGTTCAGTTTGTGTTAGGAAAAAAATATCCCTTCTCTAAATTGACAGTTTTGAAGTTGAGGTTTTGTGAGACAGAATTGCCCTTTATGGCAATCCTGTGTTTAAAGCATCGGAGGTACGCTAATTAGCCTCCTGTCCAGGCTATTGATGGAAAGAATACAAAATGCACGCTAGTATTCATGATGGTGCAATTTGAAGCTGATGAAGTCAATGCAAATGTCATGTATGGGATTTTTCAGGGAGAGGGGAGGGGATGGGATAGTAACAGAGTGTTCCTCTATGAAAGGAGTGTTTGTGCAGGCTTCTCAAATGAACTGCTTGTTGCTCTGCTCAGCTGGCACAAATCCACAACGTTTAGACCTCACATGTTCTTAGAATCCCTTTGTCTGGGATACTATACTGTATTTTTAGCAGTTATGAAGATTCCTTATGTCCTTCAAGCATCTAAAAACACAGTGATGTTGTTATTTTTGTTACTAATCCACTCTAGCAGCGTTAAGTCAAATTCCATTACACTTAAGGGCATGTGGAGATAGTGTAGACACTAGCATGAAACCAAAAGATATCTTTGGCACTGGACATTTTTTGGGTAGAAATGAAATGTTTGTGTTAATACAATGCTTGCTAATCATTAGCCTCTTTTCTCTGTAATATCTTTTCAAACTATAATGTGCCAATGCTTTATATTTCATGAGTGGTAAAATCTGAAAAGTATTTTTTTAAATCAGAATTAACAAAATTAAAGTTTGTCTGTTTTACTCAGAAACAGATATCAAGAAAACTCTTAGGCAATCTTAATTTAGCTCCAGAGCAAGAGAGGCAATGGTTAAATTAGAAGAGAGAGAGTATGTGTGTGTGTATCTGTACTTTTAGAACAAACGTGATGGTTGTGGTTTAAAAGAAGAAAAAAAATTTATTCATTGTCTTCCTATTATGTAAGTAAGTTGATTTTGAAGTCAATATGAGTTTAGCAACTTTTCACTTAAAATGGTGATATTCCTGGATAGTTAAAAAAAAAGTAAAAAAAAAAAAATCAATACAAATCAAGGCCAAGAAAGATATTAAACCAGACATAAAACATTTTTAAGAAGCTAAATTTAAGCTTGTTATGATAAAATTTTGAAAGCAATAGAAAATTTTTATCAGCTAAATCTGGGTCAATTATGAACTGTTAAGTTACTGAGCCAGATAAAATTGGGGAATGTATTAATTATTTCATTTTATCACTTTGAATTAAGTACAATATTAAAATTACAGAAATGCTTATATTTTAAAGGGCATAGACATAACACTCTAAAGAAATTTTAATAGATCATTAATAACATATCAATCAGTAACAACATAAATATCAATATGTGAAATACTTTCATTGGAAAAATATGCAAAAGTTATAAACTATTTAAATTACTGAATGGCATTGTGTTGTGATGTATATTGGTATAATAGTGTAATTAAAGGTCCATATATTTTTTAAGTTTAAACAAATACTAGGGAAATGATGTACTGATATACAAAACTGCAAAATGTCATTAAATTTTTAAAATTAAATCTTTACTAGTATTAGTATAACTCCTTAACTAAAGACGTGCAAAATAGAAGGAAAAAAAATACGTAGTGATTCTTAAACTTCACTAGGCAATATATACTTATCTGGAAGACTTATTAAAACCCATACCTTTGGGCTGTACCTCTAAGTCTCTGGTTCAGTGACTCGGGAGTCAAACTTGAGAATTTCTAACAAGCTCTTGTAAGTGATACCAATGCTGTTGGTGTGAACCACTGGACTAATAAATAAATAAGGAGACACTAACTTACATAATGGGTAAAATTGTAAGGCCAAGTTGCCATTATTTTTAAGAAAATGATCACATTTTAATTTTTACTTGTTTGCTAAATAGAGTGTGAAGCAAATGAGCTACAAAGATTTAGAGATGTATTTATTCTTTGATAAAATCATAGGCAGATTCTATAACTTTATGGTCCTTGTCAGATTTGAAAAAGTCAAGACAGGTGTCATCAAGTTTAATCTCTCATCTCCTGTGTAATTCAAGGCATGTCTTCTATAGTTTTCTGCCTAGAAATGCTTGATTCTTGGCCCCAGAAACCCATATGCTAGAGGCAGAAATGGTATGGTCTGCCTTCTCACTGCTCTTGTTCTTTCTTTTGGGTTCCTCTATCCTTCACTGGATTGGGGTAGGAATATGTGTCTCATTGGCTGCACTTTTAATTCTCCATTATCTAGGCTAGAATTGATGTCACAAAATTCTGAAGACTACTATCTCATTGAAACATGGGTAAACCTACCGACAGGAGATTCCCAAAGACGGTGATTCCTGTGGCTTGCTCCATTCCAACCTTCTTCTGCTATCATCCCAGGCTTTTCTTCACTTGGCAGCCAGCCAGCGTTCCCAGCTAGGCTCCTGCCACATGCTTCACATCTGATTCTTCTGTGCTAAAATGGAACTGTGTCCGCATGCACTCTCAGGTTCTGCTTGCTGTTCAACCTTGCCTCTTCTTCTTGTCGAGGACTATCGCTTCAGTTCTTTTCCCATCCCTGATTAAATGAACACATGGAGGAGCCTGGTAGGCTGCAGTCCATGGGGTCGCGAAGAGTCGGACATGACTGAATGACTTCACTTTCACTTTTCACTTTCCTGCATTGGAGAAGGAAATGGCGACCCACTACAGTGTTCTTGCCTGGGAATCCCAGGGATGGGGGAGCCTGGCGGCTGCCGTCTATGGAGTCACACAGAGTCGGATATGACTGAAGTGACTTAGTAGCAGCAGCAGCAGCTATGATAGTTGGATGGAGAAGGAGACTTTCAGTAGAGGAACGAGGGCAACCCTTAAATCTCTTGAGTAATTTTGTTGGAAATATCATCACTTGGTTAAAATGGAGGGTTCACCTCCTTCACTGTTGGTGGGACTGTAAAATGGTACAGGCACTCTGGAGAACAGTATGGAGGTTCCTTAAAAAGGTAAAAATAGAACTACAATATGGTCCAGCAATCCCACTCCTGGGCATATATCCAGAGAAAAACATGATCTGAAAGAATACATGCATCCCTTGTCCACGGCAGCACTGTTTATAATAACCAAGAAGCAATCTATGTGTCCATTGACAGAAGAATAAAGAAGATGTGGTACACATATACAATGGAATATTGCCTGCCAACTTGATGAAAGTCTTGATGAAAATACTTGATGAAAAGTCTTGATGAAAGCCTGGCCTCTGGATGAAAGTGAAAGAGGAGAGTGAAAAATTTGGCTTAAAACTCAACATTCAGAAAACTAAGATCATGGCATCCAGTCCCATCACTTCATGGAAAATAGATGGGGAAACAATGGAAACAGTAAGAGACTTTATTTTGGGGGGTTCCAAAATCACTGCAGATGATGACTGCAGCCATGAAATTAAAAGATGTTTGTTCCTTGGAAGAAAAGCTATGACCAACCTAGACAACATGTTAAAAAGCAGAGACATTACTTTGCCAACAAAGGTCCATCTAGTCAAAGCTATGGTTTTCCAAGTAGTCATGTATAGATGTGAGAGTTGGACTATAAAGAAAGCTGAATGCCGGAAATTTGATAGTTTTGCACTGTGGTGTTGGAGAAGTCTCTTGGACTGCAAGGAGATCAAACCAGTCAATCCTAAAGGAAATCTGTCTTGAATATTCAATGGAACGACTGATGCTGAAGCTAAAACTCCAATACTTTGGCCACCTGATGCGAAGAACTGGCTCGTTTGAAAAGACCCTGATGATGGGAAAGATTGAAAGTGGGAGGAGAAGGGGACAAGGATAAGATGGTTGGATGGCATCAGCACCTTGATAGACATGAGTTTGAGTAAGCTTGGCGAGTTGGTGATAGACAGGAAAGCCTGGTGTGCTGCAGTCCATGGAGTCACAAAGAGTCAAACATGACTGAGTGACTGAACTGAACTGAATTGCCTTGCCATTAAAAAGAATGAAATAATGCCATTTGCAGCAACATGGATGCACCTAGAGATTGTCATGCTGAGTGAAGTAAATTGGAAAGGAGGAGAAATATCCTATGACATCTTTTACATGTAGAATCTTAAAAAGAAATGATACAAATGAACTTATTTACAAAACAGAAACAGATTAACAGACTTATGTGAGGAGAAATGAGGGGAAGGGAAGGTTGGGGAGCTTGGGATAGACATGTACACATTGCTTCATTTAAAATGGATAACCAGGGACTTTCCTTGTGGTCCAGTGGCTAGGAATCTGAGCTCCCAGTGCAGGGGGCCTGTGTTTGATTCCTGGTCAAGGAACTAGATCCCATATGCTGCAACTACGAGTTCACATACCACAACTAGGATTTGGTGCAGCCAAATAAAAATAAAATAAAATGGATAACCAATCAAGTTCTACTGTATAGCACAGGGAACTCTGCTCAATGTTATGTGGAAGCCTGAATGGGAAAGGAGTTTGGGGGAGAATGGATTCATGTATATGTCCCTTCACTGTCCACCTGAAACTGTCACAACATTGTTAATTGGTTATACCCCAATAAAAAACTAAAGTTTTTTAAAAATGGAGGGTTCAGAAATTGGAGTAGAATAGGAGCATCAGGACCAGTTCTAACCCTTTTTTAGGTGCTGAGGGCGGCGTCAGGCCTCCAGCTGCTTGTTTTCGTTCAGGTGCTCAGTCGTGTCTGACTCTCTGTGACCCCATGGACGGCATCACGCCAGTCTTCCCTGTCCACCATCTCCCGGAGCTTGCTGAACCTCATGTTCATTGTGTCAGTGATGCCACCCAACCATATCATACTCTGTCGTCCCCTTCTCCTCCTGCCTTCTATCTTTCCCAGCATCACAATCTTTTCCAATGAGTCAGCTCTTTACATCAGGTCGCCAAAATATTGGAACTTCAGCTTCAACATCATTCCTTCTAATGAATATTCAGAGTTGATTTCCTTTAGTATTGACTAATTTGATCTCCTTGTAGTCCAAGGGACTCTCAGGAGTCCCAGCACCACAGTTAGAAAGCATCAATTCTTTGGCACTCAGCCTTCTTTATGCTCCAACTCTCAGATCCACACCTGTTACATTTTGCTTATCAGTCCCCATTTGTGGATTCCAGTACCAATATGAGGTAACCATGAAAGTGCACCTGAGTATCCTGTTACATGACAAGAATTCAACTTCATAGCCACATTAAGAACAAAATCACAAAACTAATTTATCAGAAACGTTTGGTAGGAGGGATGGGAGTTATGATAATGTTTTAAAATTAGTGTTATGATGAGGATGCTAAATTTCAGGTGGAATCAAAAGGAAAATTCAATAATGGGAGTGGTTTGTTTGCATAATGGCAAGATCATGGCATCAGATCCCATCACTTCATGGGAAATAGATGGGGAAACAGTGGAAACAGTGTCAGACTTTATCTTTTGGCCTCCAAAATCACTGCAGATGGTGACTGCAGCCATGAAATTAGAAGATGCTTACTCCTTGGAAGGAAAGTTATGACCAACCTAGATAGCATATTCAAAAGCAGAGACATTACTTTGCCAACAAAGGTCCATCTCGTCAAGGCTATGGTTTTTCCTGTGGTCATGTATGGATGTGAGAGTTGGACTGTGAAGAAGGCTGAGCACCAAAGAATTGATGCTTTTGAACCATGGTGTTGGAGAAGATTCTTGAGAGTCCCTTGGACTGCAAGGAGATCCAACCAGTCCATTCTGAAGGACATCAGCCCTGGGATTTCTTTGGAAGGAATAATGCTAAAGCTGAAACTCCAGTACTTTGGCCACCTCACGCGG
>NW_011494919.1:8992101-9000728 GCF_000754665.1 Bison bison bison | reverse complement strand
AAGACTCTGATGCTGGGAGGGATTGGGGGCAGGAGGAGAAGGGGACGACAGAGGATGAGATGGCTGGATGGCATCACTGACTCGATGGACGTGAGTCTGAGTGAACTCCAGGAGTTGGTGATGGACAGGGAGGCCTGGCGTGCTGTGATTCATGGGGTGGCAAAGAGTCGGACATGACTGAGCGACTGAACTGAACTGAACTGAACTGAACAATGAGTAAATTTTCTCAGCAAAACAATCTGTAGGAAAGAAAGAGGCAAAATATTCAAAACAGACATTATGGAGGCAGCCTGGTGGTGATCGGTATAGTCAAATTTATAGACAGAAATGCCTGGCTCTAGGTAGAACTAAAATGTGCCTATTTTGTTTATAGTCAAAGGTATGGTTTTTCCAGTAGTCACATACGGATATGAGAGTTGGACCATAAAGAAGGCTGAGCGCTTTCAAATTGTGGTGTTGAGGAAGACTCTTGAGAGTCCCTTGGACTGCAAGGTGGTCAAACCAGGAAATCCTAAAGGAAATCAACCCTGATTATTCATTGGAAGGACTGATGCTGAAACTGAAGCTCCAATATTTTGGGTACCTGATACCTAGAGCCAATTCATTGGAAAAGACCCTGATGCTAGCAAAGATTGAAGGCAGGAGGAGAAGGGGATGACAGACGACAAGATATCTGGATGGCATCACCGACTCAATGGACATGAGTTTGAGCAAACTCCAGGAGATGGTGAAGGATAGGGAAACCTGGCATGCTGCAGTGTTTGGGGTCGCAAAGAGTTGGACATGATGAGTGACTAAACAACAATAATTTGGTATATTAGGGCTTCCCTGATGGCTTAGATAGTAAAGAATCTGGCTGCAATGCAAGAGACCCAGGTTCAATCCCTGGGTTGGGAAGATCCCCTGGAGAAGGGCATGGAAACCCATCCCAGTATTCTTGCCTGGAGAATTCCATAGACAATGGAGCCTGGCATGCTACAGTACATGCGGTCGCCAAGAGCAGGACACGACTGAGCGACTAACACTTTCACTTTGGGTTACTGGTCTACTTCTGGTATTCTCAAGGTCCAGTTTTATTAGTTACAAACAAGATATGAGTTACATTATTAACTATTTAACTTTTTAATATGTAAAATAAAAATTAACCTTTCTACAGGACTGGTATGATGATTAGATGGACAATATACATGAAGAGCTGTTGCAAATTTCAGTGTTGCACTATTAGTACAGTCCAGCAGGCCCTAAAGGAAATCAATTAAGACCACGTTTGAAATTTTAGGTCCGAATTTTAAATTAAGGAGGAATTTTCAGATACATAAAGAGCAAGGTTACCAAATAGGATTCAAAATGAGAGTGCCTAAGAATCACTTGGTGGGGGGTTGTTAAACTGGAGATATCTTCATGGCTAGAGTGAAACAAAAAAAGTAATTAAATCCAAATTTATTTTGGATTCTTTTTAAAATCACATGTTGAAAAGTGTGGGAGAGGGGTTGATGCTGGTTAGTGTATTATACTGAGAGAATAGAATAAAAAAGATAAAATGGGATCAGAGATGAATTTTAGCATTAGCTGAAGATCCATTAAAACTCAAAAACTGAAGTGTACTCTCTCACATAGTTATTATCCTGCACATTTGTTTAGAGATATTTTGACCTGTGCTCTCTTCTTTCGTTGCCTGCTCTGTTGTGCTCAATAGTTAACAGATAGGTATTTTAGCTATGGTTATTACATAGCCTGTATCTTCTATAGATACTTCATCTTGTTTTTTGTTACAGACTCTACTGAGGTTATATTTTTCAGACAATGAATCAAGGCATATTTTAGTAATGGGAGAGAGGAAAACAAGGGAAAAAAATTTTTATGTCCCAATCACCATCTTTTAAGAAAATAAGTCTATTAATTGGAGCTAACTTATGGCATTCTATTAAAAAGATTTAACAAAAGGCACTCCTACCAACTGTGTAAAAGGATTATTACCACCGTTGGATATTTTGAGTTTTCAGAGTTAGAACAAGATTCTAAGTATTAACATAGTCTAGACATTTTAGCCATGAAATTAAGATGCTTGGTCCTTGGAAGAAAAGCTATGACAAATCTAGATAGTGTATTAAAAAGCTAGGGACATCATTTTGCCAATAAAGATCCATATTGTCAAACCTATGGTTTTTCCAGCAGTCACAAATGGATGTGAAAGTTGGACCAGAAAGAAGACTGGGCACCAAAGAATTGATGCTTTCAAATTGTGGTGCTGGAGAAGACCCTTGAAAATCCCTTGGACTGCAAGGAGACCAAACAGACAGTCCTAAAGGAAATCAACCCTGAATATTCATTCAGGAAGGACTGATGCTGAAGCTCCAATATTTTGGCCACTTGATGCGAAGAGCTGATTCATTGGAAAAGACCCTGATGCTGGGAAAGACTGAAGGCAAAAGAAGAAGGCGGGCAGTAGTGAATGAGATAGTTAGATAGCATAACCAACTCAATGGACATAAATTTGAGCAAACTTCTGGAGACAGTGGAGGACAGGGAGCATGGCAGGGTATAGACCATGGGGTCAGGAAGAGTTGAATATGACTTAGCGACTGAAAGACAACAACAGTAATTGCTCCTTATTTATTGTAGTCAGAATATTTACTTTTAATGCATTTCTGCCTTAAATCATAAATGGAACAAGTTAATTCATATGATAAATATGTAGGAATTACATTGTACCCTGGAGAAAATCTGAGAGATCCCAAGAAATTGTTTCCCTATTGATCATATGCTATCTAGTTTAAGGTCACAAAAATGCCTGACAAAGTAATTGTAAGAACTGATAGTTATGTGGTGGTTAACTATGTTTAGTAAGATATTGTGAAGGGTCTGAAATTTTATCCTACTTGCAAGCAGCCCGTTAGTCTGATAGAGTTTTATATCCATATACTGACAGAAGAACACGGGTCTCTGTGTCAGAGACAGTTTATTATTCACAGAAAAAAGAGTAGCCATAGCAATTCCATGCACTGGTTCACCCTGTCCCATTTCCTGCAGGGAAACATTGTGAGGACCTGTCACTACAGGAGAAGAACTTTGAATTTTAGAAGATTCTCACCTTTATCAGAGCTGTTTGTGACATTGACCTTCCCATCCTCCCTTCTAGAGAGATTGAGATTACTCATTACCTAGGGATGAAGCAAATTTCCTCCATGGGAGAGTAGGATGCTCTCTTTAAGGTTATTACCCCATAATGTAAGCAAATGCTTCAAGTAAGAGGAAGTAGAAGACGTCATCTTCAATATCCTAGGATGAGTCTAAATATCTCCAGAGGGATATACTCTGTGCAACTTCCAATTCCAGTTGCTATTCATACATGCCCTTTGCTCAGAAGTGAAGAGACCACACAGAAACATAAGGAATCCATGGAGAATTATATTCTAAGATTGTGTAGCATAATTTTTATGCATGTTTTCTAATTTCAATTCCTATGATGGTAGGTTTTTTATTTTGTAGGTAAGGAGAAAATCAAATTTAAGTAGCTGTCAAGATAGATTAAAACAACCCTCATTTCAGCTTTATTTTCTGTGTTCTTTCAGAGCATCAGTAGCTGTCATGGGCTGAATTTCTCCCCCTAAAATTCAAATGTTGAAGTTCCAAACCCCAGTACCTCAGAATGCAACCAGATTTAGAGATAAGACTTTTAAAGAGGTGATTAAGCTACAAAGAGGCCTTTCAGGCTGGTCTTAATCCAGTCTGACTGGGGTCCTTGAAGAAAGGGGAGATTAGGACACACAGACACAAGGATGCATCCACAGAGACAGAGGACCAGGTGAAAACACATCAAGAAGGTGGCATTCTGCAAGACCCGGAGAGAGGCCACAGGAGAAGCCAACCCTGCCAATACCTTGATCTTGGACTTCCAGCTTCCAGAACTCTGAGAACATAATTTCTATCGTGTGAGCCACGGAATCTATGGTATTTCCAAACAAGCCTAGAAAAAATAATATACTACCCTAGCCTCAGATAGCTTGTGCTTCAGATGCAAATAGCCAGGAATTCAGAGATAGTAATGTTGGATGCATTATACAAGGAAAAAATGATTACACTGTGAAGAACTTTGATAGGTACAATTCAAGCAGGTCACTACATTCAAGATGAGGTTTTATGCTTTGATATTCTTCAACATCAAACATGTTCTCAGAGCCTAGGGGTATTTAGCCTGGAGACCATGCCCTTAATAAAGAATATACTGATAATTATGAACTAGCAATAGGTAGAAAGATGGGGACTACTAAGGGATGTAGGGACTTCTCAGGTGGTGTTAGTGATAAACAGCCTTCCTGCTAATGCATGAGCATTCAAGCCCTGGGTCAGGAAGATCCCCTGGAGGAGGGCATGGAAACCCACTCCAGTATTCTTGCCTGGAGTATACTATTGACAGAGGAGCCTGGTGGGCTACCGTCTGTAGGGTTGCAAAGAGTTGAATATGACTGAGGGACATACACAATATTACTAAGGCTCAGCTTCCTCAACTATGAGCATTTTTGCCTGGGCTACTCCCATACCCTCTCCTGCCATCTCAGTCAGCATGGTGGTTCTTCCAGGGCAGCACTGACTGTGAAAACAAGAAGCTTCCATGGAAGAATAAGCTGACTTTGTTTCAATGTGGAAAGTTCAACCTCAATGATAATAGTAAAAATAGGAGCAAACACAACTGGAATCAAATGTGGAAAGCTTGTAGCTCTGTTCGCTTAAGTTAACAATTGGAATTGTGGTTAGTTCACTGGGCAACCAAAACTTTTAGCAAGGTGATCTTAGAAATAAGAGCCAAGGGCTCTCCCATATTTCTGCTGGGGAGCTATGTGTACATGGAGAGGAGACCCAAAAGGGCCCAAGACCTCCAAGCAACTATGGCTGAATGAAATGCTCTGAGCACGCACATGGTGTCTGAAGGGAGTCTGGTAGAAACATGTGCAAACTACCCAGACTTGGGAAATACCCTCTAATCTGGGACAATCATCGCTGCAGAGTGTGGAATCTTCACTGGTTTTGGGTTTGAACAAACTTTAACCAGTCATTGGCTATCTGGCAAGCTGTGCTGACACAGGTAGCATCATTAGGAATCAAGGGCAAAACCAACAAGCAAGAAACAGACAGAATAAAAGTGAGTGAAGCATCACTGAATGATCACACACAGCAGAGGAGAGGAGTCCACAGATTAAGTCCAGGAAAGTTATAGCATAAAGCAAATCAAAGCAAAACATCAAAGATAAGCAATGATAACAATGTTGCTCAGTTAAGAAAATCAGAACCCAGAAATGCTACAACACCCTGTGTTGTGAGAAAGGTACAATCTACAAAACCAAATAAAAAAGTTGAATCATGTAAAGAAATAAGAGAATCTTGCTCAATAAAACTATTAGATGATAGAAACTGTCTCCAATGGACCTACATATTAGATTTTGCAGACGATGATTTCAAAATGACCACTGTATCCATGTTCAAAGAATCAAAGGAAACAATGCTTAAATAATTATATAAGATATGAAAATGTTTCACTAAAAAGGTAATATCAGTAAGAAATAGAAATTCTATAAATATACCAAATAGAAATTCTAGTGTGAAAATTTTAAATATAAAATAAGACATTTTCTAGATGGCCTGAATAGAAGGATTGAGATAGCAGAAGAAAACCAAATCAGTGAACATGAATATGGATCAACAGAAATACATAATCTGAAGAAAAGAAAGGAAATACATAATCTGAAGAAAAGAAAGGGAAAAAAAAGGATAAACAGAACCTCAGAGACCTTTAGGACATGAGGCACACTGACATACATATATTAGGAAGCCCTAGAGCTGAGCAAAGAGAGAAAGGGCAGGAAAAGAAATGAAAGATAATGGCACACAACTCCCCAAATTTGATTTTAAAAAATGACACCAAAGAAGTTTAAAGGCAAAGAGATCCACACACAGATATAAAATAGACAAACTGTTGAAAGCCAAAACGAAAAAAAAAATTCTTGAAAGGAGCAACCGAAAAACAATTCACCGCAAACAAGACAAAAAGATTAATATCTTAGTTCTCATGAAAACCACCAGAAGCTATAAGTTTATAGGATGGCATGTTCAAAATGCTGAAATATATATGTATATATTTAATGTTCGCTCAGATGTGTCTGACTCTTTGCAACCCCATGGACTGTAGCCTACAACGCTCCTCCGTCCATGGGATTTTCCAGGCAAGAATATCAGAATGGGTTGCCATTACCTTCTCCAGGAGATCTTCCCAACCCAGGATCGAACCTGGGTCTCCTCTTTACCATCTGAGCCACCAGGGAAGATGGCTATCTTTAATGATATTAATATATATATTAAAATCATTATTATTATCATCATTAATATATATATACTAATATATATAGTGGCTATATTTAATAGGTACTATTCTTTAAAAATAGAGAAATGAAAGCATTCCTGGATAAATAAAAACTGTGATAAATCATTGCTAGTATACCTGTCATTCAAGATATGGTAAAGGAAATTGTCAAGCTGAAAGACAATGATACCAGATGTTAACACACATATGAAGAAAGCAAGATCACTGGAATTGATAATTATGTGGGTAAATGTAAATTGTTTTTAAAATGTACCTCTTTTCCCTTCTCAAATTCTTTAAAGGATGCATGCTTCTATAGCAATAATTATACTACTGTGCCTTTCATATTATCATATGTAATATGAATACATAATATATATGAAATTATAGTAAAAAAGAGAGGGAAGGATGGAGTTATAGAAAAGTTGCTATGGTTGTTGCTCAGTCGCCTAGTCATGTTCAACTCTTTCTGACACCATGGACTGCAACTGCATTTAACCGGAATTAAACATGCATTAATTGTTGGGATATAATTCCTCATGGGTTTCTCTCATTTCCATACATCTTGTCAGCAGAGACATTTTTGCCTTTTGCTAGACTGTCCTTTCAAGAATATTTATATAGTGAGCAGCCATACAGGACAGAGATACTGTCTTCTCACTGGAGCAAAACATCAGCAAGCTTGCTGTCCTTGTATGAGATTCAGGTAAGCTAACCTCAGGGTCACCTTCTCATTTTGTGAAACTCATTTTGTGGGCACATGCCACCTGACCATTTGCAGTTTGCCCTTGTAGGAATTAGACCCAGGGCATAAACATGATAGTCTTTTGCCTTCCAATACTGTGTGGATAATAAAGTCTTTGGCTTGCTCCCCATGAGTCAGTATCAGTATCTGCTCTCTGTCAGTGTTCATGAGAATGTTGCAGGTAATCTGTTTTTGAAATTAGGGTAAAATCTCAAAGTTTCTATAGTTCTTGAAATTTATTGAAAGTATTCAATAGACTGTGATAAATTAATCCATGTTGCAATTCTTACAGCAACCAAGAAAAAAATTGAAATGTATAGTTAAAAAATCACTGGGGAATTAAAATGGACACTTAGACAATACTTTACACAAAATTTTGGAGGAAGAAGCAACAGAGAAAGAAATACATAAGAAAATATTTAAAAATAAATGTGCTGACAGAATTCAAGCATATTGATCACTATATTAAATAAATTTTGACTAATTATCCAACCAAAATGCAAGATGAAAATGCAACATTCAATGCATGTTGTCTACAAGAAGTACACTTGGATCAAAGATATCAATGCCAAATTCTCAGTAACTACTAAAACAACTGTATTAAAAAACAGCATGAATACAGAAGTCTTGAACTATTAACCAGCTCATCTGTAGAATACAGCACACATATCATGTATGAAATGAGTTGCCAGTCCAGGTTCGATGCACGATACTGGATGCTTGGGGCTAGTGCACTGGGACGACCCAGAGGGATGGTATGGGGAGGGAGGAGGGTTCGGGATGGGGAACACATGTATACCTGTGGCGGATTCATTTTGATATTTGGCAAAACTAATACAATTATGTAAAGTTTAAAAATAAAATAAAATGTAAAAAAAAAAAAAAAGAATACCGCACACAGCAAAAATATAATTCCTCTCTTTCCCCAGTGCACATGAAATATTTTTCAGGATGTGGCAACTACTACATCATGAAACAAGACCCAAACTCAAAAGGACTGAAGTAATTGAAAGTATGTTCTTCAAATATACTAGGATTAAATTAGAAACAACAAACAAAAAAAACAGTTGGGAAATCTTCAAATATTTGGAAATGCAGCACAGTTTAAAACCTACAACTGAAAGAATAACAACAGGAAAATTAGAAAATATTTTGAGCTGAATGGAAACAAAATCAAAACATATAAAATTAGCCCCAATTTTTAAAAAAAGAAGAAAAATATTTACTCAAAAAAATAAATTCAACATTCTGAAAATAACCAAAAAAGAAAAACAAAGCAGAAGAAATGAAATAATTAATATCTGAGAATTCAGAAAATCAATAAATAAAACTGATAAAAATAAAAGATGATTTTGAAAAAAACATAAAAATTGACAATTTTTTGACTAATCAAAATAAAAGAGAAGACAAAATCAGAAAATTTAGAAAACCATTAGTAATAAATCAACAGAAATTAAAAGTACTGAAAGAGAATATTATGAACAATTTCATGCCAATAAATTAGAAAATGTAATTAAATTGACAAGT
>NW_011494919.1:8972110-8992001 GCF_000754665.1 Bison bison bison | reverse complement strand
AATGCAAAAGACAGCAATTATAAAAACTGATTCAGGAAGAAAACAGAAAATCTGAATTGGCCCATTACTGGTAAAGAAACTGAATTAAGAATTTAATAAAAATATCACATGAAGAAAGTTTCATGCTCTTACAAATTCACTAGGGAGTTTTATCAGATAGTTAAAATATACATAATGATGATCTTAAACTCTTAAGAAACAAAAAAAGTGGAAGCATTTTCCAACTCTTTCTAAGACTATCTTACCCAGATATTAAAACTAGGTGTAAGTAGCCCAAGAAAGTAAAATTATAGAAAGTGTGTGTATGTGTGTACTAGTCAACCAGTCGTGTCCAACTCTTTTGCAAGTACATGGACTGTGGCCTGTCAGGCTGCTCTGAATTTTCCAGGCAAGAATACTGGAGTGGGTCGTCATTCCCTTCTCCAGGGGATCTTCCCAATCCAGGGATCGAACCCAGATCTCCTACATTGCAGGCAGAGTCTTTACTGTCTGAGACACCAGGGAAGCCCCAAATTATAGAAAGAACATGTACATAAATATAGATTACTGATAAAACATCAGCAAATTAATCCCACAACATATTTCGAAGAATGTATATTAGGATGAATTGGAATTTTTCCAGGAATGTAAGGTTTGTTCAACATGGACAGAGGAACCTGGCAGGCTTCAGTCCAGGGGGGTGGCAAGAGACGGACAGGACTTAGTGACCAAACCACCACCACCACCGCATCTGAAAATCAGTCAAAGTATCAATAATACACCATATTAAGAGAATAAAAGAATAGAAAAAACACATCATATCACAGTTTGGGGGAAGGCATTTGGCAAGCCCCAACACATATTAACAATAACAATTTACAACAAACTACAAGAAAAGAAGAATGTACTCGTATAATGACAGCATCTATGAGAAACTTATGGCTAATACCTTACTTAATGGTGAAAATAGTGTTCTCCTAAGCACAGGAACAAGGCAACAATAGTTGATCTAGTTACTTCTATTCAAATATTGTATTGATGGTTCTAGCCAGAGAATTAAAACAATAAAAATGAATAAAAGGCATTCAGATCTGAAAAGAATACTGCCTTTGCACGCAGATAACATATCCTGTATGCTGAAATTTCTAAGGAGCCTACAAAAAAGGCTACTAGAATTAAGAACTATAACAAAGTAGCAGGATACAAGATCAATAAATTAATTTATATGCCTACTGAGAACCAACAATTCAAAAATTAAGAAAATAACTGTTTATACTAGCATCAAGGAGAATAAAGTACTATGGAACAAATTTAAGAAAGAAATCAAAATTTGTCTACTAAAAACCAAAAACATTGCTGAAAGGAAATTTAAAAGAAATGGAGAGATAGTTCTTTATGCTGCTTTACAATACTGAATTGGTTTTCTCTCCAAATTAATCTGATTTGATGCAATCCCTATAATGAAGCATTTTTTCTTTTGTAAAATTGAAAAGCAAATCCTAAAATTTACATGGAAATGCAAATAACCTAGTATATTAATAAAATTTATTTGAACTACAAGAGCAGCTTTACTATAAATCTAGTTAAATAAGATAATGGCGGTATTGGCATAAGAATAGATGCAGAGATCAATCAAAATGAATTGCCAGTTTAAAAATGAACCATTATATTTATGGTTGTAGTTCAACAAAGATGCCAGGACAATATACTGGGCAGATGATAGTCTTTTCAACTAATTGTGCTGGGAAAACTGGGGGTACCCATTTCAAAGAAATATATTTAGACATATCACATCATAACAATAACAATAAAAACTCAAAATGAGTCAGCTGCTTAAATGTAAGCTCTTTAAACATATAAAAATTTTAGAAAAAAATGAATGGGAGAAAATTAGTTTGACCTCGGATTGGTCAAAGAGAGTTGTTAGGTATGAAAACAAAATCATAATCCATTAAAAAATGATAAGCTGAACTTCATCAAAACTAAAAACCTTTGCTCTTCAACAGGCATCTTGTATTAAAATTATCAACAATAACAACAACAAAAAATAAAACTTAAACATTGGGAGAAAATATTTGCAAATCACTTATCTGATTAAAAAGGCAAGACACAAAATAGGCCAGATGTCATTTAGAGGAAATTACAGAAAGGTAAATTGTTAAGACAGAAAGTGAACCAGGAGGTTTTTGATACCAGGTATAAGAACGGGGATAGACAACAAATGTGTACAAGGGAGGGAGCTTCCCAGGTGGCTCTGTGTTAAAAGATAGGCTCCTACCTATCAATGTAGGAGAGGCAAGAGATGCGGGTTTGATCCCAGGTCAGGAAGATTCCCTGGAAATGCAACCCATTCCAGTATTCTTGCCTGGGAAATCCCATGGACAGAGAAGCCTGGTGGGCTACAGGCCATGAGGCCACAAAGAGTCAGACGCAACTGAGCAAACGTGCACATGCACAAGGGAAGTTTTAGGCCAATGAAAATGATCAAAAGTGGATTGTGTTGATGGTTGCACAACTCTGTGTATTTACCAAACATCACTGACTAGGACACTTACACTTGGTGAATTTTATGGTGTTCAAATTATAACTTAATAAAGTGATTTTGAAAGAAAAGAATAGGCACTCATGCTTGAAGTTTAGCTAAAGAAAATGTAAAATAAATCATTTTTTTGATTCGCATGACTAAAACTTTATCAGTCATGCCACTAAAACTATTCACATACCATGCATACTCAAGCTGCAAATTTCACTGGTTATATGTTGTCTCTTGTAATTTCTCTATCATATACTTCTTAATTCCCCTTCCATAACACAAAGTCCACAGCACCCGTTCACCAGAATCTTTTCACATTTCCTGACATGCCACACTTAGTTGTTCAGTTGCATCTGACTCTTTGCAACCCCATGGACTGTAGCTTGCCAGGCTCTTCTGTCCATGGGATTTCCCATGTATTCTTGAGATGGATTATTAAGATGGATTAATAAAATGGATTATTCCCCTAAAGGCCCTGTCTCTTGTGTAACCCTGTGAAGTAAAGGAAACTCTTACACCCACACCCCAGGTATTCCTTGCTCCCTGAAACTTCCACATTATTTCCTTAATGCTCTTTTATACAAAACTCAGTTCTTTGAGGTTTATCTATGCTGTGATAATTCAGCATTTTTTCTCTTATTTAGGAAAAAAAAAAAAAAAAAGACCTTTGCACACTCTTTCTGTTTTTGTCATTAATCATATAAGCTACAGCATCTACTGGGAGCTTCTACTTCACCGATTCTTTGAACTCATCAGAATTATATTCCTTTGATCTTGGTATTTTCCCTACCATTGGCCCCCTTCTTCCACAGTCATTCTAGGCCTCATTTTCCATTATCTTAACCACTGACTTGTCATTAAGCTGGAGGCTGTCTGTGTACTGTCCTTTAATCATATCCCTCTCTCCTCCCCCAGCAAACTCAAAACCTGAATTAGAACAAATGACTAACTTCACATTCATTGCCAGAGAAAAATATCCAGCTATACAGACCAGTGCTGATATATAAGCTTTATTTTCTCATATCATCTGAGATCTCTACAGTCTGAACAACCCTAAGTTATTGCTGAATCCTCATTCTCCAAATTATTTCAAACATTATCTGCCTTTGTCCTCATTCTCAACAGGAAATCTTTCCCTCAAATTCATAGAACAAACACTCAACTTTCTGCCACCAATATTCAAATCATTGTCTTTTTTATTTTTCAAAGGAAGTTACCTTTTACAGCAGTCATAATCTTACAGCTTTCTCTTCCTTCAGGTTTAGTTCTTAGCTGATTAACCTTTCCTTGGTCCTGTCTCCGGTCCCACCCTTTTTCTTGGATCTTTTCAATGACTGCTTACATTTACTCTCTTTTTCCTTTTCATTAACCTACCATCCCTGATTTTCCTGCACAAACACCTTGAATTTAACTGAATCAATTGTTGCCGTGTTCCATCAATGACAAAACCCTCTTAAATCTTGCTTCTCTGCAAAATCTCCTTTGTATAAATAGCTAGTGGGAACCTGCTATATAGCACAGAGAACTCAGCTTGGTGCTCTCTGGTGACCTAGAAGTGTGGGCTGGAGGGTGAGGTGGGAGGGAGGCTCAAAAGGGAAGGAATATATATATATGTATACTGTGCTGTGCGTAGTCGCTAAGTCCTGTCCGACTCTGTGACCCCATGGACTGTGGCCCATTAGGCTCCTCAGTCCATAAAATTCTCCAGGAAAGAATTGGAGAATATTGGAGTGGGTTGCCTTGCCCTCCTCGAGGGGATCTTCCCAACCCAGGATTGAACCTAGGGCTCCCACATTACAGATGGATTCTTTACCTATTGCACCGCCAAGGAAGCCCAAGAATACTGGAGTGGGCAGCCTATTCCTTCTCCAGGGGATCTACCTGACCCAGGAATCAAACCAGGATCTCCTGCATTGCAGGCAGATTCTTTACCAGCTGAGCTTCCAGGGAAACCAGGATATATGTATACATATAGCTGATTCGCTTCATTGCACTGCAGAAACTGACACAACATTATAAAGTAACTATACCCCACGAAATAAAACAAAAAACCTTTCTAATAGTTCTGAAACTGCTGTTAGTTTTGCTAAAACAAATATTAAATATTCTTATATAAATAATTGAAAGACATTTAATTCTACTCATCATTTATCTTCATGAAAACTCTATTGCTTTGATTCCTTTCTTCCTCTGTGGACACTTTTTTCCCTCACCTCCACCATATCTTCAATTGCATCATTCTTTCAGATTATGTTCTTTGTCCTCTTCTCTTTCCTCCCTCTGCTCTATTTAATATGCCAAATATTTACCATTAGAAATAAGCCACCTTATACACATATAATTCTCTTCCTGGGCAGTAAACAAAACCCACTTCTGACTTTCAAATAAAAAATAAGGAATTAGGGCATATTTATCTTGGCTTCTTATTCTCTAATGTGTGTGTATAGATATAAAATAATCTTTCTTATATTTTAATGTTGCAGAAAAGATGTCTCCATCCAATCCAAAGCCAATTCTTCTCTCTCCCTCTCTGCAGTGGGTACCATCTCCTCCTACTTTCCAGGAATTCTAACACCCTAGATCATATCCACTTTCTTTTTTATCTTACAATTATCTTCCTTCATGGGTACTTTCGCTTTAGGCTGTATTTTTTCATCTCATTTTAGAAAGTCTCCCTCCACCGTGAAACTCGCTTTATCAAACACCTAACATATCTCCATTATAGATATGTCTTTCAAGACATATTCAACTAGGTGTGTCCATTATTCAACTTTCATTTATATCTTAGAATCATGGAAATCTTGTTTCACTCCCATTTCTTCACTAAACCTGCATCCACTACAATTGATTTCATTTGAGAATTCAGCAGCATCTGGAAGGCTGTGTCTTGAATGTTTCTTTCCCTTATATTTGCTAAATAGCACTTTCTGAGGTTCTCCTTTTGTTCAGAACAGTCTTTCTCATTCTCCTTTACACACTTCTAATCCTTTATTGATTCCACAAGTATTAGTGATCTCAACTTTATGCTTTCAATACTCTTGTTACCTTCTTATCCAGCCTCTGCAGTATATCTTTCATGCTGATGGCTTTAAATGAATCATTTATGCTGATCCCTTTAAACTCATAGTGTTCTAATATTTGTTTTACATTTATGCTCTATATTTATAACTATCTATTAAATATAATGGGCTTCCTAGGTGGTGCAGTGGTAAAGAATCTTCCTGTAATGCACGAGGTGTAGGAGATGAAGTTTTGATCCTTGGGTTGGGAAGGTCTCTGGGAGTAGGAAACAGCAACCCACTCCAGTATTTTTGCCTGGAAAATTCCATGGATAGAGGAGCCTGGCAGGCTACAGATTATGGGGCTGCAAAGAGTTGTACACAACTGAATGACTGAGTACATAAAATTAAATATAATTACTGACTAATTTATAGTAGAGGCATACAAATTCAGAATGTTTCAAGTTATTGTTTGTCCCTAAAACATGTTCTTAATACTGCACCAATCTTGTTTAAAATCACCATAATAAATCTTCAGAACCATTATTGTTTCACTACTATTAGATTGTTAATATATATAAAGTATGAACTATATGCAGTTGCTATGGCAATGTAATAGCATTATGATGAACTACATACATATGTCACATATACTTTATACATAATATATAAATTACGATACATTATACACAACACATATATATATATATTTATATGTGAATATATGTACATATTATACATAGATTGTGGCTGTACTTTATTTATATAGACATATAAAAATACCTATGGTATATAATCGGAGAAGGCAATGGCACCCCACTCCAGTACTCTTGCCTGAAAAATCCCATGGATGGAGGAGCCTGGTAGGCTGCAGTCCATGGCGTCACTAAGAGTTGGACACGACTGAGCGACTTCACTTTCACTTTTCACTTTTATACATTGGAGAAGGAAATGGCAACCCACTCCAGTATTCTTGCCTGGAGAATCCCAGGGACGGCGGAGCCTGGTGGGCTGCTGTCTATGGGGTCGCACAGAGTTGGACACGACTGAAGCGACTTAGCAGCAACAGCAGATGGTATATAATATATAATGTATTTGTATATTATATATGTATGTATAATAATACATGCTTCCCTGATGGTTCAGATGGTAAAGAATCTGCCTGCAATGCAGGAAATCTGGGTTCAATCCCTGGGTCAGGAAGATCCCCTGGAGAAGGAAACGGCAACCCACTCCGGTATTCTTGCCCAGGAAATCTCAGGGACATAGGAGCCTGGGAGGCTACAGTCCACCTGGTCACAAATAATACAATGTATTTACAATTGTATTATTGTAATACACAATACAAATAATGTATTGTTTATTAAATAAAACGTATTTAAGCAAAATGCATGTATGTATAATAATAATGTATTTATATATGCATGTATAATAAATGCATACTATACATACAGAGTGTGGCTGTACTCTATTATCTGTTTGGTTTGTGAAAGTCTGTCTCAATCCAGGGCTTCCAGTCTTTCTTCTGTGACACTCTACCTCTCTATGTCATTACACAACTTTGAGAAATAGTGATATATGTTGTAATAAAAACTTTTAATTTTAGGATATGATGTGGGATCAGTAGGTTTCCATAGAATAACTTTTCTTTAATATGATTGAGTCAATTTCTTTTTAGGGTTTTAAATAATCTCATAAATTATGGTATATAATATTCTCCTTATCACCTCATTTTAAAACTCAGTTCAGCCTAGTGGGATTCAGGTAATAATGCCATCACATATGTGACATGAGGGAGTTATGTTCTCTTGGTTTTTTTGATGTAGGAAAGAAAGCTTGTTTTCTTTATTTAGGACTAGTGGCCTCACAAGATATTAATTTGGTAGAAGATCATATCAAGGTAACCAATGTTAAAATATTCTGTGAGTATAATAATAATGGGATAATTAGTAGGTGATAGAAATCTACTAAGGCTTAAATGCATTCCTGTTGATTCTGGTGAGGGAATAACTCAGACTTCTGATAGCTTTTGCTACCTATAATACCTAATAAGAATTTGTATTTTCTAAGGCTGCTGAGAATCTTCAGAAATATATAGAAGTGATATTCTTTAGATCAATGGGTTACAATGTGGGATTTAACACATTGCTCTTTTAAAATTCCATTCACATATTACTACTATTGAATATCACCTCTAAGTATGCTGGAAATCAAAGGCTCCTACTTTGACTCTTAAGCAGCCCATTACAAATGGTTCACAAAAATGCTGTTTAGCTATATCTGTCTACTTAATGCTAACAAACGGCAGTAGCTTTGCAGAATTTGGTATGGTTTTACATTGTAGTCAGTTTCCTATTGCAAACAAAGAACTATATTATACAGTAATAGAAAATCCTCCAAATTAGGCTAGATATAGTACTTAATCTGAGGATAATATCCAGAGTTAGAAAACCCATTAGGAATATATACATATAATCATATGTGCAAACAAGGAACTAGGAGTCTGTTCAGCTGCCTAAAACTTGAAATTCTTCTGGTGGCATTTAAACCTACTTCTCACTTTAAAAAGTAAAAATGACTAACATGTCTGCCACTATAGTATATTTTAGACTCAATTATGCAGTATGCCCACATGACATTCACATACCACCCACTAAACCTTATACCCATCACCCCAACAACTTACACCCCCAAGATCTTCCCTCTTGCCAGCTTAGTTTTAGTTGTGCTAAACTTCAAAAAAAGACCAAAATCAAAATATTGAAAGTATCCAAAATAATGTTAGATAAATCAAAGTAAACAATAAATGAAATACATCTTCAAATTTCAAACGTGGAATTAATTAAATTTGGTATTAGCTAATTTTGAAGTATATAATACAAATATTTCTAATATTGATACACATAACTATTAGGAATTATCAAATTATTTAAACCAGCATCAGGTATCAATACGGATATGTTTATAGTTGAAAATAAAATCTAAAATTCCTTTTATCATATATTTGAAAAAGTTAAAGACTGAATTGAATGGTATCTATGCAAGGACTCTATACCCAGTTCAGCTAATTTATTAAGTAACAAATTAAACATATTTATTTGAAAAACAGAACATTAGTCTATTAGTTCCCCTTCATGATCACAGCCCTGTTGTGATGAAGGGGTTTGCGTAACTCAATGAAGCTATGAGCCATGCCATGCAGGACAGGATCACTCAAGATGGATGTATCATAGTGAAGAATTCTGACAAGAGTTCCAGAGAATATCAAGGAGATAAAAGTAAGCCTTGTTCAATGAACAATGCCAAAAATAGAGGGGGGAAACAGAATGCAAAAGACTAGAGACCTCTTAAAGAAAATAGGAGCTGTCAAGGGAGCATTTCATGCAAGAGGATGCACACAATAAAGGACAGAAATGGTAAGGACCTAAGAGAAGAAGAGATTAAGAAGAGGTGACAAGAATACAAAGAAGAACTATACAAAAAAAGGTCTTAATGACCCAGATAACCATGGTGGTGTGATCACTCACCAAGAAGCAGACATCCTGGAATGCAAAGTCAAGTGGGCCTTAGGAAGCATTACTACAAGCAAAGCTAGTGGTGGTGAAGGAGTTCCATATGAGTTATTTAAAATCCTAAAAGATGATGCTGTTAAACTGTGGCACTCAATATGTAGTAAATTTGGAAAACTCAGCAGTGGCCACAGGACTGGAAAAGGTCAGTTTTCATTCCAGTCCCAAAGAAGGGCAATGCCAAAGAATGCTCAAACAACTGCTTAGTTGCACTCATTTCATATGCTAGCAAAGTGATGCTCAAAATCCTTCAATCTAGGGAGGACACCAGGCACCCAGAAAGGCAGTCTAAATGTAAGACCAGAAACTATAAAACCCCTAGAGGAAAACATAGGCAAAACACTCTCTGACATAAATCACAGCAGGATCCTCTATGATCCACCTCTCAGAGTAATGGAAATAAAAGCAAAAAGAAACAAATGGGACCTAATTAAATTTAAAAGCTTTTGCACAACGAAGGAAACTATAAGCAAGGTGAAAAGACAGCCTTTAGAATGGGAGAAAATAACAAACAAAGCAACTGACAAAGAATTAATCTGAAAAATATACAAGCACCTCATGCAGCTCAATTCCAAGAAAATAAACAACCCAATCAAAAAGTGGGCCAAAGAACTAAGCAGACTTTTCTCCAAAGAAGACATACAGATGGCTAACAAACACATGAAAAGATGTTCAACATTGCTCATTATCAGAGAAATGCAAATCAAAACCACAATGAGGTACCATCTCATGCCAGTCAGAATGACTGCCATCAAAACGTCTACAAACAATAAATGCTGGAGAGGGTGCAGAGAAAAAGGAACCCTCTTACACTGTTGGTGGGAATGCAAACTAGTATAGCCACTATGGAGAACAGTGTGGCTGCTGCTGCTGCTGCTGCTAAATCACTTCAGTCATGTCCGACCCTATGCGACTCCATAGACGGCAGCCCACCAGGCTCCCCCATCCCTGGGATTCTCCAGGCAAGAACACTGGAGTGGGTTGCCATTTCCTTCTCCAATGCATGAAAGTGAAAAGTGAAAGTGAAGTCCCTCAGTCATGTCCAACTCTTAGCCACCCCATGGACTGCAGCCTACCAGGCTCCTCCATCCATGGGACTGGAGTGGGGTGCCATTGCCTTCTCTGATGGAGAACAGTGTGGAGATTCCTTAAAAAACTGGAAATAGTACTGCCATACAGCCCAGCAATCTTACTGCTGGGTATACACAGCAAGGAAACCAGAACTGAAGGAGAACACATGTACCCCAATGTTCATTGCAGCACTGTTTACAATAGCTAGGACATGGAAGCAACCTAGATGTCCATCGGCAGACGAATAGATAAGAAAGCTTTGGTACATATACATAATGGTATATTACTCAGCTATTAAAAATAGCACATTTGAATCAGTTCTATTGAGCTGGATGAAACTGGAGCCTATTATACAGAGTGAAGTAAGGCAGAAAGAAAAACACCAGTACAGTATATTAACGCATATATATGGGATTTAGAAAGAGTAATGATGACCCTATATGTGAGACAGCAAAAGAGACACAGATATAAAGAACAGACTTTTGGACTCTATCGGAGAAGGCGAGGGTGGGATGATTTGAGAGAATAGCATTGAAGCATGTATATTACTATATGTGAAATAGATCGCCAGTCCAGGTTTGATGCATGAGACAGGGTGCTCAGGGCTGGTGCACTGGGATGACCCAGAGGGATGGGATGGGGAGGGAGATGGGAGGGGGGTTCAGAATGGGGAACACGTGTACACCCATGGTGGATTCATGTCCATGTATGGCAAAAACCACTACAATATTGCAAAGTAATTAGCCTCCAATTAAAATAAATAAAATTTTAAAAAATCCTTTAGTCTAGTCTTCAACAGTACATGAACTAAGAACTTCCAGTTGAAAAATCTGGGATTCAAAGAGGCAGAACCAGAAATTAAATTTCAAACACTTGTTGGATCATGGTGAAACCAAGAGTGTTCCAGAGAGACATCTACTTCTTCATGGACTATGCTAAAGTCTTTGACTGTGGGGATCACAACAAAATAAGGAAAATACTTCATGAGATGAGAGTACCAGACCACTCTACCTATCTCCTGAGAAACCTGTCTGTGGGTCAAGAAGCAACAGTTAGAACTGGTATGGAACAATGGCCTGGTTCAAAATTAGGAAAGGAGTATATCAAGGCTGTATATTATTACCCTGCTTATTTAACTTATATGTAGATTACATCATGCAAAATACTGAGCTGGATGAATCATAAGGAGGAATCAAGATTGCCAGGAGAAATATCAGCAACCTCAGATATGCAGATAATACCACTCTTAGGGGAGAAAATGAAGAAGAACTAAAGAGCCTCTTGATGAAGGTGAAAGAGGAGAGTGAAAAAGCTGGCTTAAAACAACATTCAAAAAAACAAATATCATGGCATCCAGTTCCATCACTTCATGGCAAGCACAAGGGGAAAAGTGGTAACAGTGACAGATTTTATTTTCTTTGGCTCCAAAATCACTGTGGACAGTGACTGAAGCCATGAAATTTAAAAAACTGCTTGCTCCTTGAAAAGAAGCCTATGACAAACATAGACAGTGTATTAAAAAGTAGAGACATCACTTTGCTGACAAAGATCTGTGTAATCAAAGCTATGTCTTTTCCAGTAATCATGTGTGGATGTGAGACATTGACCGCAAAGAAGGCTGAATGCCAAAAATTTGATGACTTTGAATTGTGATACTGTAGACTCTTGAGAGTCCCTTCGACTGCAAGATGATCAAACAAGCCAATTCTAAAGGAAATCAACCCTGAATATTCATTGTAAATACTGTTGCTGAACCTGAAGCTCCAATAATTTGGCCACTTGATGCAAAGACCCAACTCATTGGAAAAGACCCTGATACTGGAAAAGATTGAGGGCAAGAGAAGGGTGAGACAGAGGATGAGATTGTTGGATGGCATCACAGACTCAATGGACATGAATTTGAGCAAACTCTGGGAGATAATAGAGGACAGAGGAACCTGGCTTGCTGCAGTCCACGGGGTTACAAGGGTTAGACCAAACTTAATGACTTAATTACTGAACAACAACACAATGTTGATTAGTTATTGCTGTCTTTCTTTAAGGTATATTGTGTTACTATTCCCTAAATAGATAAACTTTAAAAGCATTTTTTTATATTTTAATCTTTGGTTGTACACTGTCATATTTCTAACTGTCATTATTATTTTCCTTTTCCTTCCTGAATTAACCTGTACTCTCTTTGCTTTGAGCAATAATCTACCTGTCATCCTGCTTTGGCAGAACCTGGATTATCAGATGAGGCAATGTTTTAAACCTGCCTACTTCCTTAATCCATGTAATACATATATTAAAGCCAACTGCACACATCTTCTAGCTTTTAAGTTCAAAATTCCACCTACTTGTTTACACACACATTCTCTTATAATACTCTTTAAACATTCATCCAGCTCTTGAAATTTTCTCCCAGGCTATATAGACTGGACTTTCTAACAAAAAATATGTACCTAGATTAACATAATATGTGATTCACATCCAGGCAACCAACTTGGTACAGATATGTAGAACAGGTTAGCAATATTTTAAAACTACCTGGAGTGTTACCTGGAGAAGGCAATGGCACCCCACTCCAGTACTCTTGCCTGGAAAATCCCATGGATGGAGGAGCCTGGTAGGCTGCAGTCCATGGGGTCGCTAAGAGTCAGACATGACTGAGCGACTTCACTTTCATGCATTGGAGAAGGAAATGGCAACCCACTCCAGTGTTCTTGCCTGGAGAATCCCAGGGGCAGGAAAGTCTGGTGGGCTGACGTCTATGGGGTCACACAGAGTTGGACATGACTGAAGTGACTTAGCAGCAGCAGCAGCAGCAGCAGGAGTGTTATCAGATTTTGAAAGAAGGCTAGTAATGCCAGAGTCAGGTAATCATTGCTTATTTTGACCTTACCCTGTAGTAAACACAATCAGGGCATGAAATTGAATTGAAGACTGTAGTGAGACAAAGACATCCTTTTCAAAAACTGTCAACTGTATCACTTGACTGATGACCTTAAATAAAACAAACAGGTTCATTGATTTTTAAAAAAAAAAGTTAAGCAAATTTTTTCTTCTATGTTAATGAAGCTGTTTTGTCTGTTTTTATGTTAAATAAATACTTTACCTACAAACGGACAGATTTTCAAAGTGCATGAAGGAATTGATGACAAGCAAGCATAGAACAACCTTGCAAATTCATTGACTATAAACCTAATCTTGCTTATAAGCTTTTGATTCACTATTAGTTTGACATAATATATACTATAATTAATATTTATGAATAATTGCACACACATGTGAATCTAGTTTAATACCATTTTTTTCATTAAACATCAGGAATTCATTGCATGACAAAATTTTTATTTGTAATTAAGGGTAATAATGATTTTATATGATTTGAACAAAAATACTTTTTTTAATGACTGAGTGAATTATCTTCAATGCTGTAACTTTTAGCTGGAACATTATCTGATGATGTTGATATTCACACATTTAACAAAATATTTAGTTCTTTGAATTTTCATTGTGTTTGTCTGACATAAACTACTGAATGAACTTTCTTCTGATAACAATAAATGATAATAACATTGATATACTGATATCAATATATCAATGATAAAGTAAATGATAGTAATATTAAAATCAGTCATATTAAAAATATTTATAAATTATCCTCTCAGTTAATTCTTTATTATTTTCATAACAGTAATTCTTGAGATATCAAAGTAGAGAATGTTTGTATCATGCATAGTATTAGATGACTTCTTTCCTTTTCATTTATTATTATTTTTCTTAATATTCTAAGTGGTCACTATTGTAAATATTTTTTAAAAATCTGGTCAACAATGGCACTACTGTACAATTCTCTAAAGGTGAATTATCTTAGTTAAAAGTAGTATCAGTTTAACCTGTTTTTACCTTCTCCCTTTGGTGCAGCAAAGAAAATCACCTGTTCAAGTATTTACACAAGAGGGCTAGATAGAGGTGGGACTTATGCCTTGCTAGCTAATATAAGTAAACAAAAACCTAAGCCAGAGTCAATTCATTTGAATACAAGGAAATGAAACTTAAGTACAACCAATCACAAATAGCCACCTAAACTTTTCCTGAAGTCTGCTGCTGCTAAGTCGCTTCAGTTGTGTCTGACTCTGTGTGACTCCATAGACGGCAGCCCACCAGGCTCCCCGGCCCCTGGGATTCTCCAGGCAAGAACACTGGAGTGGGTTGCCATTTCCTTCTCCAATGCATGAAAGTGAAAAGTGAAAGTGAAGTTGCTCAGTCATGTCCGACTCTTAGTGACCCCATGGACTGCAGCCTCCATTCATGGGATTTTCCAGGCAAGAGTACTGGAGTGGGATGCCATTACCTTCTCCATCCCGAAGTCCAGAATTTCCCAAATAAGACAATTGCTTAACTTATAACTTAAAGATGTTATAGATAATATCTTTGCTTTGCTTCCATAACTTCTTTACAAAAACCTTTTTTCTGACTCCTGACCGTGGACCACTCCTAACCATTTTGGTTTGGGGCTGCACAATTCCAATCAATCAAATTGATTGATTGAACTCTTGAAAAATTATAATGTACTTCAGTTACCTTTTAACACGTTTAATGACTTCTGATCATCAAGCTGTTTATTCAGTATTCTTCCATCTTCAGTGTCTCTCAGTAATAATTGGATAATTATATTTCCAATAAATTGAGAAATTACACTTTATTAGAATTATAAAGTATAAATTCAAAATCCATAAGGTCCTATCCTCCAACTTTTTACAAATTAATTTCTGAAATCTAAAGACATTAGTCAGGGTGATTCATGTATCTACTAAGGCCTGATAATTATTATTTAAACTTATTGTACCAAAATAAGCCTCCAAAAATATTTGACTAATTATTTATTATTTTAGTTCACAGAAAGACCTAAATTTTTATTTACCACACAAGTTCTCAATATCCCCAAACCACCCTGTAACAGGCTTCATGTTTGCCAAAAATCTTAGTTTGGCAGAAGAGAGACAGATGTAAAATCAGCTTAGAAGCTTGAGCAGATTCACACAGTGTGGTTACAATGATCTTAATGGAAGAAAAATCATAAAAAATTGAATCTTCATCCTTCAAATTACTAATATGATCATAAAGAGTATTTCAGTATTAAAATTATCCTCCAGTACTGGTGCCTTCTGTAAAAATTTATGTTGTTATTTTTGGTGAATTAGGATACTTGGATTTGCATATATGTACACATACATAATTCACTTATATTATTCAATTAAATTTTATTTGACAACTCATAGATAATTCATAATTCATACATGTAATTCACTTAACACTTGCAAAGTATTTTCTTTATGCCAGGTACTATGCTAACCTCTGAGGCTTCCCTGGTAGCTCAGTTGGTAAAGAATCCTCCTGCAGTACAGGAGACCTGGGTTCAATTCCTGGATTGGGACAATCCCCTGAAGAAGAGATAGGCCACCCACTCCAGTGTTCTTTGGTTTCCCTGGTGGTTCAGATGGTAAAGTATCCGTCTGTGATACAGGAGACCAGGGTTTGATCCCTGGGTTGGGAAGATTCCCTGGAGGAGGGCATGGAAACCCACCTCAGTATTCTTGGCTGGAGAAAACCAGGCAAGAGGAACCTGATGGGCTACAGTCCATGGGATCACAAAGAGTCAGACAGGGCTGAGCAACTAAGCTTAGCACAGCACATGCTGACTTCTGGAGATGAAAACAGAAGAAGGTATTCATAGGCTCCACTTTAATTCTGCTTAAAATCTTACAGAAAAAACGGCTTTGACTCTAGTCCAGAAACCTCTCATTTAAAGTCTTGATGCAATGATGAGAATAAATAAATGTAAAAGTAAATTGTTAAACTTTCATTTTACTCTACCAGCCCTTCAAACACAGGTTTGGAAGGAAATATGCAAAATTGAGGAGAAAAGTGCTCAAAGACTGACTAGAATAGTGTTCTCTGTATTAAAAAAAAAAAAAAAAATGAAAAATTGACAAATTCATCACATTGGTTAAATTAAAACTTAAAGCTTTATTTGAATTGCTTGAATAATTTTTGTTAACCATGTGGTTCCATTTGTTCATTTTTTGCTTTCATTGCCCTTGCCTGAGGAGACAGATCTAAAAACATATTGTTAAAGCTGATTTCAAAGAATTTGCTGCCTGTGTTTTCTTCTACAAGTTTTATAGTTTCGGATCTAACATTTAAGTAAGCTTTAAATCTATTTGAGGGTATTTCTGTATATGGTATTAGAAAATAGTCCACCTTAACTCTTTTACAAGTTACTGTCCAGTTTTTACAACGTCATTCATTGAAGAGACTGTCTTTTCCCCACTGTGTATTTTTGCCTCTTCTATTGTGGATTAATTGACTACCTGGGAATGAGTTTATTCCTGCCTGTCTATTCTGTTCCATTTATCTATGTATCTGATTTTGTTCCAGTACTGTGCTTCTTTGATTACTATAGCTTTGTAGTATAGTTTGAGGCCAGGGAGCATGCAGTTTTGCTCTTTCTCAAGTATGCAAGTTCTCAAAAAAATCCTTCCCCAGATCATTTTCAGAAACTGCTCGTGGATGTGATCTGATAAACACAAGGCAGGAAGCAAAAAAAAAGGTATAATACCAGAGTTGGAACAATCCAGCAAGGAAGGTAAGGAATATTTCCAAGATAATGAGAAAGGGAAGTCTCAAGGATAAAACCAAGTGATAAGAGGAGAATGAATTCAGAATGCACCAAAAGGAAGGATTTCAGGAGAAACACTTCCATATTCAGACTGAAATGAATCAGACATTACCTGATTCCATTTTCTATGCTGAAATATAATTTTTAATTCTTTTGTGCTTATATGGATTCATTCAAATCAAAAAGGTAGTCAAAATTTAAATTCAAAAGTCTCAATCACATGTTATGTAAAAGAGATAATCTAACCATATCACACTAACAAAACTTACAAAGATATAAAACTTAAACACTGACTATTTATGAAAAAAGTTATATACTATACACAGAGGATGGAATAAGAAGATGTTTGGTGGTGGGGTTGAGAGGGATTATGTATTGACTAAATAATTTTTCAAAATAAAAATCAATAGATTATGTCTACAATTAAAGATCAGGAAATAACAGAGTACCTTCTGGGTGATAAAAGTGTAAATTAATAAAATACAAAACAAGTAATAGGCCTGCCTTGGTCAATTCTACCATGGAAAGAGGCAAATGACTGCAATTTTTAAATTAGCATTATAATATTATGCACTTTTAATAGCTTGGCACTTCAATGGATACAATAAAAACGGAATTTAATTTTTTGAGAAAATGATAGGACATTCTTATTGGGAAAAGTTTCCATATAAATAAAATAAATAGTGCATCTTTGGTAGATATATTTATTATAATTTTTGTCATAAGAAATAGAATAAATGATTTGTTTCCAAGCCATGATAAGGCAATACTCAACTGTTTGGGAAGAAATGAAATCCTGTAAGAACGTTATAATGAGGCTCCCAGCTTGATCAGATACAGGTTTTGCTTTGCATGTTGGCCAGAGGGAAAGCTGACTGGAAATTTACCCAAGTTTTTGTTGCCCTGAATCTAAGCTACTCTCTGTATTTGGGCAAAATGCTCAGTACACCTGCCAGAATGTGCCCTTTGTGGGGTGGAAGGTTGAGGATTAAGGGTTGTCATAAAGGGGAAATGGAAAGAGAATTCTACAGTTGGCAAATATGTAGAGGTAGATGTGAAAACATTCACGTTTATTTTATTTCTTAGAAACTTAATGGCAGTGGGTGGGGGAATGAAAATGGAATAGTATTTTTGTTTAATTCTGATCAAAAGCTACTAAGACAGATAAGATATTATTAAATAAATTTACAAGAATTTCTATGTGTTTTTAAATTTCTAATTTCTTCTTTTATACTCTTTTCATATATAAAGAGGAACATGCTTCCCAGTGTCTAATTCACTACCTGATAAAAAGCTGAAAAGATAAAATGTTACATTAAATTTTTCAGCTTTTATAACACATTTGATTAAAAGTAACAGATTCAAGTGCTTGTTACTTTGCCTTTTAAATAGGTCTCAGGCGGAGGGGGGTTGGGGAACTCATTAGAAATCTCACTGGAAATAAACTGTTGAAATTTGTTACTGACTTCTACCACCCATGCAATTACTTAGATGACATGGCAATGAAAACATATGAGAGAATAAAATAAAAAATCTGACAGTCTTGTAGGAAATTGGGCATGGAATGCAGCATACATATGTCATAATAAATTTTCACAGTGCATAATAGCAGTTCACAATGTAGTTTCCCCAGTTTGTTTCCCACAACACAAACCACAAAGAAGACATTATTTTCCTAAAAATGTTAATCTGTTTTTTTTTTTTTTTTAATTAGGAGAGTGAAGCTTGACCAAGTCAAATAATCCCAAGATCTCAGAAATTACAGCATCAAATACTGTGATATCAAACTAGTGGGCAAACAAGTAATTACATACAACATGTATTTTAACAGAAGCAATGTTTCTGGCAAAATCACTTTGTAGATTCTAGATAATTTTTTAAAATGCTTGTTAAAGAAAATGTGGGTGTTCTCTTTGTAAAATGAAAATTAACACAGCTTTTATATAACTCATCATCATATGTAAAATTTGTTGAATAAAATAGTACTGCTTCAATATGTTAGATAACTGTTATATATTTGAGGTTTCATGAGCTGTCACACTTGCTGAATCAGTGTGACATCTAAGTTGAACATGGAGTAGAACACGTAAGTTCCCTAAAATGAGTGTGACACCTGCCATGAGGTTTTGTTTTAAGGGATTTTTGTAGACAGCACATTAACCAAACAACTATAAGCCAGTCACAACACTCAGACTGGAGTGGCAGTATGACACATAAATGTTGTTATCTGTTTTACTTGTCAAACCAAAATTTCACATTCTGTGATGTAGCTTGAGGTTATGGGAACAGAGATCATTTGGGGGATTTTCTTGTTTAATTGCGAATGCAAATAAACCAAAAAGGGCATATAACCAACATAACAGGCAAGATATTAAGTAAAAGAGCATTAAATCACTAGAATATGCCTAAATACTATTGTCTCTCAAAAATAAATCCTAAAAGTGCAGGAATATTGAATATGAAAGAATGGGAGATGTGTTTCAGACACAAAACAAAGAGGACATATTCTCTCTGAAAACCAAATGATTTTTAAAGTATTAGATTCTTAATAGAACAGTAATTCTTAAGATAAATAATTAGAATAATTAAGTGTTAAGTACAGCCAAATATTTTGATGCACTAACAGAGCCCAGACAGACCCATATATAATATATATCCTCATATTTATATGGGGAGATTATGAAATTCATTTACTGTCATAAAATAAGACCCCTGCTTATCTGGAAATCTACTTCCAATATTGCTAAAATTAATATAATTGTATTCAATTTTAAATGTCCTTGAGAAACTTGGGGATTTGAGTAAAATACAGAGCTGATTTTCTTCTTTGTGTATTATAAACTTCTCAATTTTACATGTTAGAATGAACACACAATGATAACACTGATTATTTGTACTTCTTTTGAGACTATAAGAAAACTATAGAATTTTTTTTTGAAAATGTATATTTTAATAAATGCTTTAGTTAGAAAATAATTTCATTGTTAATAATCAATTATTTCACTAGAATAAATTCTATTTGCCTTCAGCCTGTCTATATTTAAAATACTTCAAAGTCTCATAGGGGTAGGGG
>NW_011494919.1:8941817-8972010 GCF_000754665.1 Bison bison bison | reverse complement strand
TCTATATTTATTTATTTATTTATTTTTTGCTTTAATTTTATTTTATTTTTAAACTTTACATAATTGTATTAGTTTTGCCAAATATCAAAATGAATCCGCCACAGGTATACATGTGTTCCCCATCCTGAACCCTCCTCCCTCCTCCCTCCCCATACCATCCCTCTGGATCGTCCCAGTGCTCTAGCCCCAAACATGGGGCTAGAATTCTAGCACATATAGAATTTTTATATCTATTTGTAGAATGTTTCCCTGTGGATGAGATAGTAAAGAATATACCTGCAATGTAGAAGACTCTGGAGAAGGGAATGGCTACCTACTTCAATATTCTTGAATGGAGAACTCCAGAGACAGAGGAGCCTGGTGGGCTACAGTCCATGGGGTCACAAAGAATCAGACATGACTGAGGAACTAACAGTTTTTAGCTTTTTATATTTCTTAAGACAAATAGTCTACCAAGGTATGAGAAACATATTTGCCTCATATCAAATATGGGCGGCGGAGGTAGGTAGAGACATAGCCATGATAACTGAATCAATGCACTTTTAGCAACATGAAATCGAGAACCACACAAGCCAGCGAAGCCTTTGTGGGAATGTCTGGGTTCACCTCTGGGGTTAGAAGTCTCCGTGGGAACCTGTCTTGGATGGATTGGATTTCAGGAAGCCCAGTGTGCTTGTGAATGTCATCAAACCAAATCTCCTCTGTCCCTGAAGAAGTAACTTGCCCTTGAACATATGCCTATGGTACCAGAACCAAAGACAATTGTGTGGAATCTGGGGTTTTCTAAGGAAAGGCTAGAAATGTCAGATAGCTTGCTTCCTAAGTACCAATGCTGAAGAATTGATAGTGACTGCTTTAGACAGTGTGTGAAGAAGAATTCTTCAGTTAATTCTCTACACAAGTGGGGAAATGCAATTATCAGTTAGGCAGCATGCATGCTGTTTACTTGCCAACCTTGAACTGTATTATTCTGAAACTAGAAATCCTTAGAGGCTTTACTAGCTGGATGGGCAATATCAAAAAAGCATAGCTGTGGACAACACAGAGGAAACCAAAATTTCCCTCTTCTGTGAATTTCAACTCACTGTACTTCCACCATTTATAGTTTCAAGACGATAAGTATATAGGGCTTCCCCTATTAGGCAAATAATATTTGGGATGGTTAACATAGGAAGGCACTGGAGTTATCTTTATAGCAAATTTGCTTTATATATGATCTAGGTAGGCTCTTAGCAGACTCCAGCAGTACCAGGGTCATGAATTGCTTTGCTCTCTGTGCCTGTTTTATGCACAGATGAGACTGTGTAAGATATGCAGTGTGGATGACAGCTGGACGGCATTGGGGGAGACACAAATGAAAATAATCCGCAGGTTTAAGCCACAGGAAATTCACCCTCAGGTTGATCTCAAGTACTTGGATGGACATCAATGGAGCTCAACTTTCTTTGGAACTCTTTTTATCTCTAAAATAATCAATTGGACTTTTATACTATTTGATCGCAAACTTCTAACACCAGAACTCTATGTATCTTTAACATGTTTCTTATTTTATCTCATTTTGACTTTGTTCTTTTCATCCCTCTTCTACCTCATTTTCTATATTTCTCTTCTATTTTGCTCTTCTTTTCAATGCATGGAAGAACACTTACATCATCTGTTAACCAGTACTGCCAATTTGTTTGGCCTCTTACTTTTCATTTATCCAGCAAAACCGCCACTCTGCACTGACATAATCGTTCTTAGTGATACTGGTACAGGCTGGAGTAAGTGAAGTTCACCAGTAATGAGGACTGGTGTTATTGTCTCTGTTTCTATTCACATTCAGGATCCCAGTCCTGCCCTGTAATAACTTCTCCCATTTCCTGACCATTTATTTGGGCATTGTTTTCCTTCAACTTATGCCACTTTTCTTCCCAGGAAGATGAAAAGGCTATTAGAGCAGAGCTCACTCAATTTTTCTCTTACCCAACCTACAAAGCTATTGTTTTGTAGGAACCTGACTAGGATTTTCTGTGGACCTGGGTGCCAACTAGCGAAGGAAATAACATGTGGAGGGAGGGTGGTGGTCTTGGGTACTAGAATACAGCTCATCTTCGCCATATTATCACCCTGTGCCGTGTCCCAGTCAGGAGGTTGATGACATTTAACCATTGTTTATAGACTGCTTGAGATCCAAACTATCCTAACAATCTTCTGCATTGTGAGTACAAGAGAAAGGGAGGGTTATAGTTAGGTCCCGGGACGCATGAACCCACCCATGGCTTCTCTGACCCATGCTCCAGCTTCCCTTCTCTCTCGCTTCTAGTACCCACAGTTACTAAAACAGTGCCTCTAGTATATTAAACAGTCAGTTACTCTTTGAACACAAATTGAAAAAAATTAATCTGACCACAAACTAATGGAGGTATTCATAATTATAGGTCCTCATCTAAATGTTTAGGGCACTAATATAAATGAGGAATAAGCATATGTAAAATTGAACAATTTTGAGATTAGAAATATGAAATTATTTTAATCACAATTATGAATATTTGCTCTCAAACAAACGGTGTGTAAAACACATTATAGCTTTTCCATAAATGTTAAATCTAAGCACTTCAAGTCAGATCTAAATTTTTAGTTATAAAACATATATTTTAAGTAATGTCCATATTTTCCCCATGTTTCAGAAACATTGTCATAGAGGATGGGTTCACTTTGTACTTCATTAATCTGAATTATTTTTAAATACTTAAGTATATATATTTGAGTGGCTTGGTGGATAGAAGAATAAAATTACAAAAATATCTTTCAAAAAATAAAATGCCTTACATTTTTACTCAGTACTGAATTGTCAATCAATATTCATTATTCACTGTTTTATTTCTACATGCATAGGACGTGGGTCTCAGTGAACTCCGGGAGTTGGTGATGGACAGGGAGGCCTGGCATGCTGCGATTCATGGAGTCGCAAAGAGTCGGACATGACTGAGCGACTGATCTGATCTGATCTGATTCAGATCATAATGAATAAATATTAATGTCAAACAATGTTAAAGGAATAGCAAATTTAATTTTCTTTTTAATGCAAGACTTATTGGAAAAATGATACATTTTAATCTGTATATTTTAAACTATCTAAAATCTATTGATTTCTTATTTATATATAAATGACATAATTTAAGTTGTATTTGTTAATATTAGGTACTTATGAAAGTTGTTTCTTATTGCACAGAACAATTGATAGTAAATATGTACAAGAGGTCTGCCAGTATATAGAAGTTGTCCCTAAAAAATTTTAAATATACGTTAAATGTTCAAATATACATAGGTGTTATCTGTAATTTTCACTTCTAGAAAGAAAAAATATTCTAATCAATGGGTTGATTACTTATGCTTTTATTATTTAAATATTACTGCATTCTCATTTGGCAATCAGTTACAGATTACCTCTTTAATCTGCTACACATACAAAATATTGAAATGTATGTCAGCTACCGACAACTGATTTTATGGCCTCATGCCTGACATATTGACTACTCACTTGGATTATCCTTTGCCAAATTATTTCCTGGAGTTTAATTCTATACTGTGACTTGAAAATAGGTTTAGGCATTTATAGAAAAGAACAAAGTATACTACATAAATTGTAATGTTAACTTGTAGTGCTACATATGGGCTTTCCTGGTAGCTCAAATGGTAATGAATCCTCCTGCAAAGCAGGGGACCCCGGTTCAATTCCTGAGTCAAAAAGACATCCTGGAGAAGGGATAGGTTACCCACTCTAGCATTCTTGGACTTCCCTGGTGGCTCAGACAGTAAAGATTCCACCTGCAATGAGAGAGACCTCAGGTTCAATGCCTCGGTTGGGAAGATTCCCTGGAGAAGGGCGTGGCAACCCAATCCAGTATTCTTTCCTGAAGAATCCCCATGGACAGAGGAGCCGAGTGGAGTCAGACATGACTGAGTGACTAAGAACAGCGCTACGTATATTTTGACCCAATTCCTTCTTTTTTCCCAAAGCATCTTTGAAACACTCATGTTTTCTTGACACTGACAATCCTACCTTAGCTGCTGTTCATGTGGATTCCTAATTCTGTGGTATATAGACTCAAATGAGTCACAAAGCATTAAAAGGAATGTATTATTAGTATAGCTTCATGTATCAACTGACTTAATTCTTTATGTTAACTAATTAATTTTGAATCTCTGACATTAAGAGTGCAGTTTTCTCATCTTTCATTGACCTGATTTTAAAACAGGTCAAAGAGAAGGAAGAATTAGAGAAATACTTTGGCAATTCAAAAATATAGTATTGAAAGAGTAAAAACAAAAGAAAACCAAAAAAAAAACAACAACTTTGCATTTCATCATTTCAAATAATAATAAAGTAACAATATTTAATCATGGATATTACATATCATAGATTTCTCTTTCTGCTAGTATGGGACATTTCATTATCACTACTACAATGAAGATGTTTAATAACCACAGATTAAACATAGGCCCAGATACCTTTATAGGCTAGGTATTAATCACAAACAAGACCCACTCAGAAATACATGAAACAAAAAAGCTAACTGACGATAGTTTTTCCCTGATTTTCCCTGATAAACCCAGGGAAATACTGGCACTAGGAAGAAAAGGATCTTGAACGTCAGTCTGTATGTAATGCTCTTCCTGCTTAATTTCTTTTCATGAATACTAGTGTTTAATGAGAATGCCCTAAGATTAGATGTGTTTTATCGGAGTCTGGTGGTATTCAAGCAATGAGATACAGGTATAAATCTGAACTTAAAAGTTTTTGTAAATTGTATTTCTATGTGACAAAAACAAATTTATTGTAGTAATTATTAAGTGTCTTTAACATGTAAAATATCATGTATGAAACAAGATGCCAGTCCAGGTTCAATGCACGATACTGGATGCTTGGGGCTAGTGCACTGGGACGACCCAGAGGGATGGTATGGGGAGGGAGGAGGGAGGAAGGTTCAGGATGGGGAACACATGTATACCTGTGGTGGATTCATTTTGATATTTGGCAAAACTAATACAATTATGTAAAGTTTAAAAATAAAATAAAATTAATTAAAAAAAAAGTTTTTGTAAATTGTATTTCTATGTGACAAAAACAAATTTATTGTAGTAATTATTAAGTGTCTTTGATTTTTTACATTTTAATGTGGCTCTAGATCAATCAGGTTTTTCCAGAAAAACAGAAGCAGTAGACTCTATCTACCATTTATCAATCATCAAGCTATCATCTTAAAACTCATATTCAAAAAACTAAGATCATGGCATCTGAGCCCATCATTTCATGGCAAATAGATGAGGAAACAATGGAAAGAGTGAGAGACTTTATTTTCTTGAACTCCAAAATCACTGCAGACAGTGATGCAGCCATGAAATTAAAAGACACTCCTTGGAAGAAAAACTATGACAAATCTAGACAGCATATTTAAAAGCAGAGACATTACTTAGCTGACAAAGGTCCATCTAGTGAAAGCTATGGTTTTTCCATATAGGTTTTTTTGTTTTGTTTTGTTTTT
The DNA here is from genome assembly GCF_000754665.1 of Bison bison bison. Lineage (NCBI taxonomy): Eukaryota > Metazoa > Chordata > Mammalia > Artiodactyla > Bovidae > Bison > Bison bison. Next base: position 8,966,482 of record NW_011494919.1, on the reverse strand, counting down.
CCAGCAGTCATGTATGTATGTGAGAGATGGACCATAAAGAAAGCTGAGTGGCAAAGAATTGATGCCTTTGAACTGTGGTGTTGGAGAATTGGAAGTCACTTGGACAGCAAGGAGATCAAACCATTCAATCCTAAAGGAAATCAGTCCTGAATATTTATTAGAAGGACTGATACTGAAACTGAAGTTCCAATCCTTTGGCCACCTGATGTGAAGAACTGGCTCATTGGAAAAGACCCTGATGCTGGGAAAGATTGAAGGCAGGATGAAAAGGGGATGACAGAGAACAAACTGGTTGGATGGCATCACTGACTCAAAATACATGAGTTTGAGCAAGCTCTGGGAGCTGGTGATGGACAGGGAAGCCTGGTATGTTGCAGTCCTTGGGGCAGAAAAGAGTCAGACATGACTGAGAGACAGAACTGAACTGAAGCTATCATTTATCCATATGTAAAGACATTTATTATAAGGAATTGGCTCACTTTATTCTGGGAGCCAGCAGGCCTAAATTTTATAGAGGAGTCCACCAGGCTGGAAACTTTGGCAGGAATGGATGCAGCAGACTTGAGGCAGAATTTCTTTTTCCTCTTGGTGATGCCTCAGGTTTCACTATTAAGGTGTTTCAAATGACTGAATGAGGTCAACCCATATTGTTCAAAGTTCCCTAGTTCCTAATGTTAACGGATTGCACAGCTGTAAACCATATCTAACATCACAACAGCAGCTAGATTAGTGTTTGATTAGAAAACTGGGCATTATAGCCTAGAAAACTTCACAGATAAAAATGAGTATCACAGAGGTTATGTACGTATGAACCATAGCAGCATCTGTCATACTAATAGACAAATTTTCTATGTTCTGTTGCTTATGACTTTTAGTAAAAACTGTTTTTATGGTATTTAGATTTTTTCTAAGATATCACTTCTACATAAGCAGAATCCTATTGAAAAATATTAGATAAGCTTAAAACACCATTGAAATTTAATATTTTACATGTTACTTAAGCATTCTTATCATGAAGCCTTTTGAATTAAATTTAACCACTCAGTATATTTATATTTTTGTCTTATTAATGACTCTATTTAAAATGTAATGATTTTAGTAAATATAAAGCACATAACCACTTACGTTTAAATGATTTAATATCTAGTTATAAACTTATTTCCTAGCAATATTTCCTATTTTTTTTCATTGTATACTATATTTAATGGATTTTTTAAAATCCAAGATTTAGAACCTTGATATCTTTAGATAAATACATTATAAAATTAGCAAATATTCCAATTTCATATCATAACAAATCATATAAGACTGATATATTTTATTTTTCCTGGCTTGTTTTTGCCTTTGTCCTCAATACTGGACCTAAAACTTAAAACTATTTATTTTTTCAAAAATGACCTCAGTTAGGAAAAAAAATCATTGTTATTATTATTTCAATTACAAATCCAAAGAGCAAGATTCTATTCTAGACCAAAGTATTACTCTGGATGAAAAAATAGGAAATTTATTACCTTTTTCAGATTATGGACATGCTATAGCTATAATATGAGTGTTAATATAGCTACATAATTACGATCATCAGGAAAAATTAGCATTCTCTAAAATTTGCTATCTTATTTCATCATTTTATCTACTAAGAATTATCTGTAATTCTAAGTTTTAAAAAATATTTTACATTTTAAGTCTTTTATTATTTTCTTTGGTGAACTGTTTTTATCTTCCATTATTTTCAGGATAGGATGTCTTCATATTTTAAATCACCAGTTGAAAATATTATGTAAGTTATTTGTCAGCATTGTCACAGAAGAAATTTAGATTCTTCTATGTATTTTTTTTTCAATTTACTTTTTTATCAGTGCCTACAGGGAAAACCAAGAGATGACCTTGGAGCGTAGGCAACTAGATAGGGAACATGAAAAGAAATTCAGTTTGAAATTGCAATGGCAAGGTTGTGTGCTCTTAGCAATATTCTGAAACACAGAAAAGCAAGACAGTTGTGATAAGCAATGAGGCAGATGCAGAAAGATTTCTGCTGTTATATATCCAGAAATGGTAACAGTTTATTGAGTCTCACTTGGGAATTTAAATGAGTAAATTTAAAAGAGGACTTTGAAATAATATATTTTTTCCTATTTGAAAAATTGCTTCTTTAATGTATTAAAAAAATAAACTCAGATGTAATCTAACAAAGTTATTTCTTTTAAATCATACATACAGATGGCAGGGTACTATAAATTACTTTCTACTATACTTGAGGCACTCCATAAAGACTTATCTAATAATTGACTGACTGTTTGGATGATTGATGAGTAGTAAAAAAGTCTCCATTCTTGCCCACAATAATAAGAGATTTAAATCTAAATTGAAACATGTTTTACTTTGGTTATTTGCCCTTGGCATTTGGCCACTTCCCAGTCTGCCAATTTTATCTTGTGTACTGTATCTTACAAAATGATATTATAAAAATCTGTCATCAGTATCTGTTACATTTCTACCAACACACTAGTTAAAAATCTACATGGAAATGCCATCAGAGTTTTGAAATAGGACTTATACACCATTTGGGCAGACAAAATACGCCTAGGCACACAAATAATGAAGGGTGAATGGCCAGGTGGTTTGCATGAAGTAAGACCAGCAATTTCAATAATTATTTGTGTTTTCTGTTGTCACTGCCATTATCCCCTAAGAATTTGAACTGTCCAAAGTGGACCTGCAAAAGTGCACGGCTTTGTAATCATAGCTGGAGTCAAATATCCATTACAAAAGCTGCCCTTTAAGTTTTTCTTCATATGGTTGCTTAAATCTCTAGCTGAAATGAGTTGAGAAAATGTTTGCAGAAGTCAGGTCAGTTGAGCAGCTTAACTGCTAACAGCCCCGACCAAAAAGAGGTTTAGGTATGAGTCTTGGAGTGGAGGTTTTCTGAGAAGACCTGACCCTGCTTTCCAGGTTTTCCACATCAGCCTGTTTCAATGGTAGCATGACAAACTGGGCCTAGATATGCCTATCTCCCCTAACTTCACATTTAGAAGAAAATTGAAATATACTGTATCCATGCTTATATTAAAAATTGTTTTAATAGCATGTGTGGGACATGAATTTATTTCATCCTTCATATTGATCATAATAGAACTTATACACACTCTTAATAATGTCCTTGAGGATATTTCATACTCTTTAGCCATTTGGCACTGATTCTTAAATCAAAACACTTCTCTACACTGCTGTATTACTGTTCTATTGCTTTAGCAAATTGCCACAATATATTAGCTTAAAACAACACACATTTACAGACTAACCTTTGGAGGTCAGGCAAGTCAGAAATCCAGGTGGGCTCAGCTGCTCTTCTGCTTAGGCTCTCAGAAGACCAGAATTGGTGACACTCAAGTTCTGTCCCTTTCAGGAGGCTCTGGGAAGGAATGAATGTGTCTCCAAAACTCCTACTTGTGAAGGCGTTCATTTCCTGAGACTGAAGTCCTTGCTAATTTTCAGTTGGTGAGTAGTCTTTAGTCCTGAGAAGTTGCCCGCGTTTATTCTCATAATCTCCAGGTGCCTCCAATACCTTTTGGACCACTGTTCCTTCCATGAAATGATAGGTGGACTCCTTCTCATACTCTCCCTTTTGCTTCTGCTGCTTCTCACTGCCGTCCTCCTCTTCTTCCTCCAGCTGGAGGTGCTTCCCTGCTTTTAAGCACTCATGTGATTAGATTGGCCCCGGCTGTGTGTTTCAGACTACCTGCACTTGCTTAAGGGCTATGCCTTATGTCAGTCAAGCTCTTTTTATACAAGGTAATATTCAGAGGTTTTGGGGATGTGGTCACTGCACAGTCGTTGGAGGGGCATTATTCTACCACAGCCGAAGACTCACAAGAACTGATTTATCTTTAATTCACCTTAGCATTTGTTTGTCACATGTTCCAAAATATGAACATAAATACGTTGCTTGTTGTGGTTTAGTTGCTAAGTCATGGTGTTCCACGCTTTTGTGATGCCATGAACTGTAGCCCGCCAGGCTCCTCTATTCATGGGATTTCCCAGGCAAGAATACTGGAGTGAATTGCCGTTTCTTTCTTCAGGGGACTTCCCTGACACAGGAATCAAACCTGATTCTCCTGCATTGGCAGGTGGATTCTTTACTGTCTGAGCACCAGGAAAACACAAAATACGTTGTTTACTATTACTTAATATAGCTATCCTAAAGTGAAGAAATATTTTGATGTTGTTTCTGTCTTAACTATAGACTAAGTAACATGGACAAAGTTTTAATTGTAAAACAATTGAACCAGTTAAAGAAGTAAGTACCTGTGATCCACCCAAACAATAGCATATTAGATGTTATGGTAAGAAAAGTAATAAACTGAATATTAAAATATGACACAGTTTCCATTCAATTTTCTCAGTCCCCAGGGGAAAAAAAAATTTCTAGGATCTGAAATTTTCCTTTTTTGTATTTTATTTAAAATTGCTAACATTTTATTTATTTTTAAAATTAAAATTATCTTTATTTCTTAAAAATCTTATTGGTGTATAGCTGATTTATAATGTGTTTGTTTCAGGGCTATAGCAAAACGACTTAGTTATACATATATCCACTCTTTTTTTAGATTCTTGTTCCATATAGGTCATTACAAAGCAATGAATAGAGTTCTGTGAGTATACTGTAGTTCTTTTCAGTTATCTATTTTATATATAGTAGGGTATATATCAGAGAAGGCAATGGCAACCCACTCCAATACTCTTGTCTGGAAAATCCCATGGACGGAGGGGCCTGGTGCGCTGAAGTCCATGGGGTCGCTAGGAGTCAGACATGACTGAGCAACTTCACTTTATTTTTTCACTTTCATGCATTGGAGAAGGAAATGGCAACCCACTCCAGTGTTCTTGTCTGGAGAATCCCAGGGACCGGGGAGCCTGGTGGGCTGCCGTCTATGGGGTCGCACAGATGCGGACACGACTGAAGCGACTTAGCAGCAGCAGCAGGGTGTATATATCAATCCCAATTTCTCAATTTATCCCTCATGCCCATACCCCTGGTAAATGTAACTTTGTTTTTCTACATCTGTAACTGTATTTCTATTTTGTAGATAAGTTCATTTGTACCCATTTTTTTTTAAGTTTCCACATATAAGTGAAATCATATGATATTTGTCTTTGACTTCATTCAGTATGACAGTCCCTAGGTCCAATCCATGCCACTGAAAATGCAATTATTTCATTTTTTATATGGCTGAATAACATTCCATTGTATATATGTACCACACCTTCTTTATCCATTCCTCCATTGATAGACATTTAAGTTATTTCCATGTTCTGGCTATTGTAAATAGTGCTGCAATGAAGATTGGGGTGCATGTATCTTTTTGAATTATGCTTTTCTCTTGATATATGCCCTGGAATGGAGTTGCTGGATCACATGTTAGCTCTATTTTTACTTTTTAAGAACCTCCATACCTGGAGAAGGCAATGGCACCCCACTCCAGTGCTCTTGCCAGGAAAATCCCATTGATGGAGGAGCCTGGTGGGCTGCAGTCCATGGGGTCGCTGAGAGTTGGACACGACTGAGCGGCTTCACTTTCACTTTTCACTTTCATGCATTGGAGAAGGAAATGGCAGCCCACTCCAGTGTTCTTGCCTGGTGAATCCCAGGGACGGGGGAGCCTGGTGGGCTGCCGTCTATGGGGTCGAACAGAGTCAGACATGACTGATGTGACTTAGCAGCAGCAGCATACTGTTCTCCATGGTGGCTCTATCAGGTCACCAATTTTCTTGATGTCTTGTCCTTTTTATTGCTCAGTTGCTCAGTAGAGTCCAACATTTTGAGGCCCCATGGACTGTAGCTCACCAGATTCCTATGTCCATGGAATTTTCCAGGCAAGTATACTGGAGTGCGTTGGCATTTCCTACTCCAGGGGATCTTCCCAACATAGGGATTGAACTTGCATCTCTTGTGTCTCCTTCATTGGCAAGTGTATTCTTTAACACTTGCTAGTTTGGAAGCCTCAGATCTCTTCCCACCATCCCTGGATGGACTTTTTACATCCTCAACAGTAGACCTTGTATTAATGCTGACTGAAATCAATAAGTATGTGATGGAATATTTTTTCCATGCTTATTCTGAATGGGCATCATATTTAAATAGTTGAGTCCCTATTTCCCATTTATCTCCTTAGGGAACTTAAAATTCTTAGGGCAGAAAAAGACATTATAATTTGTGCCTTTCAATTTGTTCCTTTGCCTCTGCAACTTAAACAGTATTTGCAGTTCTATGTTATACAGTATAAGTTCTGAAATGAAAAATGCCTTGACTGTTCCTCATTCCAAACATGTTCTTTAAAAATAATATGTTTATTAGTCTTAAAGATGATTTTTAATAAACTCTTTGAGGTTTTTTTATTAAAGCTTATATTTCCTAAAATGTGTGAAGTAATATCTTTTGTTCATGTTTCAGTTTTTTTTTCTATTAATTTTACTCCATTCTTAATCTATTTTTAACCACTACTAAGTAAACATATGTAAACTCCTTATTGTTTAAAGCATAAAAGTCTGATGATTACTGGGTTCATAGATGAGGTAGAAACTGAACAGATGCATTAATACTTTGTATCTGATATTAAGAGTAAAAATTGCCTACCTCTATTTTGGGATTTAATTTCTTTATAGTCTGTGCTTTCAGTTCTCAGGACCTTTCAGCAATGATGGATGTTCTAGAAGGAAGGCAATGTCAGACCTGCAGACATGCTTGAACACCCTGTGGTAATTTACGGGCTGCTTTCTTGGTGCCTATGTAACGAGCTACATCATATTTGAGGTTCAAGAAGATAAAGAATTTGTCATTTCAACATCTTGACATGTATGACTATTAGAAAAATAAGCCATTTTCCAAAAGATAAAAGTTATATACATTTTTTCTGTTATTACACATAAATATAATTAGAACTAATTATGCAAAAATTCTGTTTTAGAACATTATTATTTAAAACTGATAATAAAATATTTATGGAAATCAAGAGCTAAGTGCGCACTGATATTTTCTTTCTTTCTTATAACTACTGAATATTAACTATGTTTAAAAGCATCAAATATAAAATATTAGTAATATCTAAAATTTTATGTATGTATATATATGTAACATATACCTATGTGTATGTATCTATATATATATCTATATATATCTATACATATATTCATAGAAACAATGAAAAGATCACATTAGGAATTATTTTTCCAGAAAAGAACAGAAGTATAAGCCAGGAATGCTAGGGAATTATATTTCAGAAGAATATACATCTTCCCTGATGGAATTATACATATGTCTTTGTAAATTCATTGAATTTATCTTTATAGTGATTTCTACAGTTAAGCATGTGGTGATGAATAAATGTTTTTCTTCATCTGACAAGTACAAAAACTTTTATGTAGATTTCAAGCCAAATATCATTTTCCTAGTACCCAGTTAAAATTTTAATTATCAGTAAGAAGCATGGACATAACACATTTTTCACAGTTGCTTGAATACTTAAATACATCTTGCTATCTTCTACCCAGGCTAAGTAATCTCAATTGATACATCACTGTCTTAAGATTTTAATAGAAGATGGTTTTCTGCTAAAAACAAATCCAGATTTACCAATAAAAAATGCTTGAAATTTTACTTATTTAATTTTTCCAAAGAGTACAATTGTAGTTCAAATACAGCTGCTATCTAGAATTCTACTCATTTTAGAGTTTGAGAAGCCACAGTACACAAACCAGTAGGTATTTGATTAATGTCTAATGAAGACTTGTTATATTGTATATATTTGTTAAGTGGGCCATGTGAAAAGATTGATTACAAAAATCATTTTTACATTAGATTTTGACTTTACTTATTATTGCATATTTTCTCATATTTTTTGATATCTAAGTACTTCCCATCACTTTCTTAATTTCTAGAATCTTTTTCATGAGATACAGGTGAACCTTTTCTTTTCTTTTTTTTTATTTATTTATTTTTTTTTTTTTTCTCTAATTGTACTTTATTTTTAAACTTTACATAATTGTATTAGTTTTGCCAAATATCAAAATGAATCCGCCACAGGTATACATGTGTTCCCCATCCCGAACCCTCCTCCCTCCTCCCTCCCCATACCATCCCTCTGGGCCGTCCCAGTGCACCAGCCCCAAGCATCTAAAATCAAATTTCGTTACCTTTTCCTTTCAAAAGCCACCTAAACCTGTGAGAACTACAATTTCCTATGTTACTAGTTTGAATTTGCTATGTGACTAGTATAAATCACTAGTATAAAATATAATTACATTCACCTAACTTTCAGAGTTTGTGATATATGTAGTCTCTGCATCTCAAGTTTTAAAAAGTAATGGATGATTCTCTATGTTAAACAATTAACTTTACAGATTAACTAAATCTGGTTTAATCTCATTGACTGCACCGTGTCCCTGCTGTTCAGTTATTATTTTGCCTATTTATCCCTATTCTTCACTGCTTCCCAGGCTAAACTGAACCTTAAAGTCTTATAAATTACATCATGGAGTTCTCTCTCCTGGGGCATAGTAATATGTGTACATCAGGTAAAAACATGGAATTGAAGAGAAAATTTTACAAAGATATTGGCTGTTCATAAATCTAGTTGAAAACACTTCTTTCCAATAAGAAAATATTTCTGTGACTTAGCTTTCTAATCAGTAAAACACTGATAATAATAATAGTACCTACCCTATAATATGCTTACAGGGATTAAATGTCTCAAATGTCTTAATAATGCCAGTGTCTAGCAGTTATTAAAGGTTCCATGAGTGCTCTCTGCTAAATCTTACTCTCCATCATTTCTTAGACATGGATATAACCCCTTTCAAGTTCATTTTCTTTTACTTTCAGCAAATAGAACTAGTAATACTCATTCAATCATCTTCACCGAAATTTCATAATGGCTCTTACCATTATTTCCAAAGGATCTTTCTAAGAACAATGAGATCCCTATGCAAACTGGGGACTAGGACAGCACAGGAAGGAGAAATCTACCATTCCATATACAGGGGATTCTTTAGACAACTGCAATTAACTTAATGATGTTAAATTTAAAACAAAGATAATTTTTCAACTTTGCATACACTAATACTATAACTAATGATAAAAATAATCAATGTTAAGTTTACTACACTGAAGAATAAAATTTTAAAGTAAATTGCATCGACATATGTATTTATATATTTTAAAATACTTTTTTATTTAATTTTATGTTTATTTATAAGAAGAATGTATTCTTATTGTTTAGACCCTAAATTAAAGTCTGTCTTAATCATATCAAGGAAATTGAAATCACCAACAAGTTAATGTTCTATCAAAATGTATATTACTCATACACTTGCTAAATTGAAATACCTGTATTGCAATAATATTTTGCAATTATATTGTCTTTCTTGTGTCAGATGTTTTACAGTTTCTTATGTGTCTACACAGAGGTCATGTTATCTCTCATTACAATGGAGTTTTCCCCTTAGTTAAACCCACATTTAAGCAAAAGAACAGTGTCCTCATATTTAGTTAAATGTAGCAATTAAAATTATCCTTTCTATTTCTTTTGAAAATGTCTGGGGAACTTAAACTCATAGAATATGCCTATGAAGACTGGAGAAGGCTGGAGAAGACTTTTGAGAGTCACTTGGACAGCAAGAAGATCTAGTCAATCCTAAAGGAAATCAACCCTAAATATTCATTGGAAGGACTGATTCTGAAGCTCCAATACTTTGGCCACCTGCTGGGAAAATTGGAAAGATCCTGATGCTGGGCAAGACTGAGGGTGGGAGAAGGGGGCGACCGATGATGAGATGGTTGGATGGATGGTTGGATGGCATCATCAACTCAATGGATACGAGTACGTGCAAACTCTGAGAGACAGTGAAAGACAGGGAAGCCTGGCATGCTGCAGTCCATGAGGTCACAGAGTCAGACACAACTGAGTGACTGAACAACAACAACTATGAAGCTAATATTAAACCGAGAAACCATAACTAATAGTCAAACTTCCAAACCCAATCCAAGAAAAGCAGAAGGTGATATAAATGTAACTTGCTCTATTACCAGGTATGAAAAAAGTGAAAGTGTTAGTCATTCAGTTTTGTCCAACTCTTTGGGACCCCATAGACTGTAGCCCAACAGGCTCTTTTGTCCATGGGATTTTCCAGGCGAGAATACTGGAGTGGGTTGCCATTTCCTTCTCCAGGGGATCTTCCTGACCCAGTGATCAAACGCAGGTAACCTGCATTGCACACAGACTCTACCATTTGAGCCACCAGGGAAGCCCATTACCAAGGAATATACCATCTCAAAGGCTGTCTGATTTAAGGAGCTGATAAACTTTCAAAACCTGTTAAGTTAACCCATAGACCAGTGATACTTTTTTGTTCCCAGTTACATTTGTACAATCCACTTGGTTAGGAGGACAGTCTTCTGGTAATTACTTATGGTCTGCTCTGACAATTTTTCAGATCCTGCAGGGACCTGAGTCACCAGTGATTCCCTTCTCTTCTTAGTGTGTGTTGTCAAGAGCCTCTCTCAGATTATACCGGTGGCTGTAATTACGCTGTCAATGGGCATCAGTAACTCTGCCATTTTGCTACCCTCTCAACATCTATGTGATGTCATAATCAGGTTTCAAATTCATTGTTTTCACATGAAATTAGGAGTGTACTGCTATGTCTCCTGAAGTTTAATCATGTTCTTCAGGTTTACATTTGTTTCAGCTCACGATAATAGCAATCACCAGGCTTCTATCGTGTTTTTGGCATTACACTGATGTCAAGGCTAATGAGATACATACTGTCTGACTTTAAGAATTTACCTTTATCTGAGAAAAAATAATTTCCTTGATCCCTCTTCAATTAATATTTCTAGATTTGTCAGGCAAACAATTCTACTCATATAGACAATTTTCTTTTAATGTACCCATCATCATCATTAAAGCCTTCCTAACAAGAGTATGGTTAAAGCAGCACTGTCATACAATGTTGTTGCAATATGAATATGAAAAGTACTCTATGGGCAGCTTTTGGAAATTGTTATTAAAATGATAAGTATCATTCTCTTGAACCCAGCCATTTTACTTATAGAACTTTTACTATATAAATATACCTCCTCATGTAAGAAATATATGATTATTTACTGTAGTATTTTCTTATGACTGGAAATTTGGAAATAATGTGAATTTCCCTCAATGATACATCAAATAAATTACAGTGTATGTACCTGTGTCTAAATTTATACACACACTTATGTACAAAGTATAATATGATCTCGTGAGAATCCTTTTTTATGTATTATTGTGGGAAAATCTCCATAATATATGGCCAAGTGAGAAAGCAAGATGTACAACAATGTGTATAGTGTGCAGCCATCTGTGTTTGGAAAGGGGTCAGGGAGAAGAATATGTATACATATTGCTTAAACATCTAGTTAACTATACAAGGGATAAACTGGAACCTGTTACATCCTTGCCCCCTGGGAAATGAATTGGGTGTCTGTTAGGAAGGGAAGGCGTTCTTACTTTATATTTTCTCAGCCTTTTGAAAGTTGAATTATAGGATGGTTTAGCTTAACCAAAAAAGAAACAAAAAATGATAATTTGAAAAATGTTAATCTAACTTCTTTCTATCTGAGTGTCTCCTAATGTTTCTAATATGATTAAAACCTATTTCCCCCAAAAGATTCTGGAGCAAGTAGATTGCTGACTTCACTAAATTCAAGCATAGTCTATATCATTAACTCAGATAGGTGTTGTATCTTCAGTATTTAAGATTCAATGATTTTAAAACTGAAGATATTTATTATATTTCAGTTTAGCTTCACCTTGGGAATATTATATTTTACCATCATTTGGAAATTAAAAAATGACACATTTGACAATTAAATAAAATTTAAATAACACCTGACCATAAAAACACAAAAGAAAAACAAAGGCCAGTCTTATTTTCTTGGAAACACTAAATGAAAGTGAAATGATTAGTCCCTCAGTAATGTCCAGTTCTTTGGGACACCATGGACAGTGGCCTGTCAGGCTCCTGCTACTGTCCATGGTATTTTCCAGGCAAGAATACTCGAGTGGGTTGCCATTCCCTTCTTTAGGGGATCTTCCCGACATAGGGATAAAACTTGGCTCTTCCGCACTACAGGCAGATTTCTTACTGTCTGAACCACCAGGGAAGCCCAGAGAGAATACTTAAATGATGGGGCTTATTTAGGATGCGGGTGGAACATTGTTTTAAAGTTATTTTCGCCAAATAATTATTTTAAGAAATATTTCAGATATTGTGTTTATGGATCTTTTGTTTACTTATTTAGCAAATATTAATAAATACCTACAAATATGCATCAGAATTCTGGGAATAAATAAAGCAAACAAATCCATGTCTTCATGCAGCTTATAATCTGGTAGTAAAATAATGGCATTAAAATACAATTAAGAAATAGCATCACTAAATGGCATTAAGAAATCAATGAATCACATATATACTATATTATATTCTTAATATATCTATGAAAATAGATATATAGATATATCTGAAAAGTACAGTAGGAGGAGGAGATTGGTAAGAATTGATCTGAGTCAATTTTTAATAAGGTAGTCAGGGTAGACCTCATTGAAAGGAATAGTAAAAGCAGCAAGTGCGAAAGTATGATATCCTTAGTGGAAGAGAAAACTGATTGTTTTAGATATACTTTGAAAGTAGAGTCACCAATATTGTCTGAGAGATTAAATGTGGGATGTAAGAAAAAGAGTATAGTAAAGAATAATCCCAAAGTTTTTAAGCTGTGCAACTGTAAAGGAAGGAATATCTACTAACTGATATGAACAACTTGAAAATAGTAAGGAGGAGAAAGTTAAGAGCTCAATTTTATGCATGATTTGGGGATATCTAGAAAATAGCCAGTGGAAACCTGTTGAAAACTGTCCAACGATTTCCTGCAGAATTCTATACTGGAAGTGTAATTTAAGAATCATTAACATACACATTATTATCATACACATCAATCCTAAGGGAAATCAACCCTGAATATTCATTGGAAGGACTGATGCTTAAGCTGAAGCTCCAATACTTTAGCCACCTGATGGGAAGAACTGACTCACAGGAAAAGACACTGATGCTGGGAAAGATTGAGGGAAGGAGGAGAAGGGGCAAACAGAGGATGAGATCATTGGATGGCATCATCGAATCAATATACATGAGTTTGAGCAAACTCTGAGAGATAGTGAAGGACAGGGAAGACTGGTGTGCTGCAGTCCATGGGGTTGCAAAGAGTGGGACATGTATGCATGCACACAAATTAAAAGTGATGTATCCAAAGGTTATTAAACAAATAAATGACTGATTTGGGATTTAAAATCAGGTCAGAAAGTTGTTTCCACTAGACTCTAGTGAAACTCAATAACAATGGTATTTAATAATACTTTGTGTTTCAATTTTAAAATCATATATTTATTCTAAATTGCTTTCAGTTGACACCTAAAACTGAAATGGGTAAATTTTGAATTATTTTTATATATGCATTTAGGATATTTGTGTGTATATATTTCAATTTTAGTAAACTTTAAGTGTTTTCCAAGATTTTTCAAAATGAACCCGTTGACCTGACAGTGATTAATTGCAGGACTGGAAAATTCTAGTTACTAGCCAGCTCAGACTGTCACCTAGGTATTTCAGTAAGGCCTGGAAAAAAAAGTAGGTCAGTTTTTCTTCTCCTTGTCTCAGCCTTTCTTCATTTCTTTTTTTTTTTTTTCTCCCTCTGTGATTTGTGTGTGTGTGTTCATGAATGTGTGTGCATGCTCACACATTCAGGTATGTTTGTCTGAGTGCTTAAACCAGAAAACAAGAAAAAGGAAAATGTTGAAAAATGCAGCCTGTATGAAGGCCAAGCATAATTGAAGCAATGTTTATAAGGATGTTAATTGTACCACATTTCTGTGATTGTTAGGTCCTTTTTGGTTCTTATGATGAATTCTATACTCTTGTCATACACATTTAGGATTCCCTGGTGGTTCAGATGGTAAAGAGTCTGCCTGCAATGTGGGAGACCTGGGTTCGATCCCTATGTCGGGATGATCCCCTGGAGAAGGAAATGGCAACCCACTCCAGTATTCTTGCCTGGAAAATCCCATGGATGGAGGATCTTTTTGGCTCTTACTATGAATTCTATATTCTTGTCATACCTATTTAATGCTTTAAAGAAGCAAAATCTCATTTTAACTCTGGGAATAAAAGCTAATCCAAAGTATACTGTTTACTAATGAGTTAAATTTAATATTTTGAAAAGAATTACAATATAATTATGGAATTTAAAAATGTTAAAGTCATATGCAAATTAAAGGAAATATATGAAATATATTAATATAGTTGCTTTTGATGGAAGAGGCAAATGACAGTAAGGAACGGGATGCTATGAAATGATTATATGTATATACTACAAATGAAGGTAAAGATAATGGCATGAGGGGGTGGAAGGAATAGAGTTTGGGATTGACATATTTACACTATTGGTAATATGTATAAAATATATAACAAATGAGAAGATACTGTATACTTAAGGGAACTCTTCTCTGTGGTGACCTAAATGGGAAGGAAATACAAAAAAGAGGGGACATATGTATTTCTGGTTCACTTTGCTGTATAGTAGAAACCAATACAGCATTGTAAAGCAACTTTATTCTAATAAAAATTAATTTCAAAAGATAATGGCTGAGATAGGATTAAGAATAATAATGAATCATGAAAAGAGGCATACAATTAAATGGATGCTCTGCAGTTAAGATAAAAATAAAATTTTATAATAGAATTCATTTGTGGTATAATACTATAACAATATTATTAAGTCAAACCATATGAAACTGCTGGATTCATAGGTAAAATGTCAGGTATTGGCAATGGCAAATAATTTAAACTTATCCTAATAATAATAGCTCATATTTACCTGGGATATCATACATAGAACATTCCATACGCCATTCTTACAAAACCCAGTGCTATACTTGGGGATTAGCCATGCTAGTGATGATTGAATTGACACTCAGAGAAGGTAAGTAGCTGAAGTTTGGAAGCTATTAAACATCAAACTAGATTTTTTAAGTCCTAATTTATTTTCTACTAAATATGAAGGTGGTTATGGGCCTATGTTCTATTACTCATTCCGCCAGCAATTTTGAAAATTCTTAAATTTTAATATCTTTATCTATAAAATGAAAAGGTTGAACTATTTGACCTGGTTTATAATTCTTGGAAATCTGTCAAAGATCTTCAAGTATACTTTTGTCCTTTTAATAAAAGTCTCATTATTATTTTTTGCATTTAACTCTGGGAGTATGAATATACTTCCTCACACATTATATTGCTAATTAGCAGACAGGGTCACTGAGACTTTGGCTAAACCATTTTCAGAAGGTTCAGTATAACTGTAAAGATCTGTTTAAGCTAAAACATGAGGAGGTCAATCTACAGTAAATTCTGACAGTGTTACTGTTTTCTTCATTCAGTGATCTTGTTCAATAATCTATAGCAGTAGCATTCACACATTTTTGGATGGCAAAGTTTGATTTTTCAAGTGAAATATTATATAGAATCTAATATTAAACAGTCTTTTTAAAGGATATGTTCTTATTAAGGTGGCAGAGATGAACATGAGCCATTGCTCCCATATGATTATATATAAACATCCCTGAATACATGTGTATATATGACTGGGTACCTTCACTGTTCACCTGAAACTGTCACAACATTGCTTGTTAACTGGCTATACCCCAATACATAGTAAAAAGTTTAAAAAAATGAAAAATAATTCCTGATATCCTGGTGTTCCAGAAAATCTGGTTCAACAATCATTGTCCAATATTTGTATATTCTGTTACTCTGCATGTATAAGAAGGCTAAATCAATCTCCATCTCCCAGTTTATCTCCTTTAATTTTCAGGATCCAACACGTCATTTCCAAGCTGGCTCTCTGATTCATCATCTATAAACAATGGTTTTTTAAAAAAGCATAAAATTCTACCACTTGAATATTCTATGATGTTCTGAATTGAGTCTGATTAGGCAAATACCAAACAAATATTTAGTGCACATGACAATCCTTTTATGTATTTAATTCTCTGAAAATGCATTGTGAAAGTCTGTTTGAGACAAAATAACTGTTGATTACCACTGACATTTCATATATAGACATCAGAGTTTGTAATTCCTGTATGATATCTGTTACTATCCCACATGGTGGGCCCTTCTCAGTGAACACTGACACCAGTATGGAAACATAAAGGGAAAAAAATCATCTACTTACTATTCATTATTGCAGAGTATCCTGAAGGAAGCAAAAAAATTCAGCACTGAATATAAAAAGAAAAGAATGTTTTCATAAGGCACAAACTGTTTGTCATATCCGCAAAGAATATAGTGATTCAAGGTTAATTATGTTTTCAATAAACTGTTTTACTTTGTTAGGAAACGTGCCTCCTTATTCTGGGAGTGTTTTCCTTAGCATCTCACAACATGTTGGATCATGTAAGTCATTTTGTCTCTTCTGATTCATCTAAGAAACCAATTCAAAAATAAAATTAAATTATAAAAGATGGAGCTACAAAAAGAATATTTTTTCACTCAATGGAAAATGCTCTGGACCTCCTAAAAGCCAACCTCTTTCTTTCCTTTTGAAACTTCACTTGTTTTTGGTAGTTGAAAAATTGTATGCATCTGGCACTATTTTATCACATCCAATTCCACAAACATTGCTGTGTTTCAATGCAGCTTTATTAAAAAGACAGATAGCAGGTTGAATTTTGTCCATGAAATGTCACTTACTAATTCCTAAGGAGTAAAGAATCTGCCTGCAGTGCAGGAGATACAGGATACTCGGTTTTGATCCCAGGATCAGAAAGATCCCCTGGGAGAGGCATGGAAACCCAGTTCAGTACTTTTGCCTGGAGAAACCCATGAACAAAGGAGCCTGGCAGGCTACAGTCAATAGGATCACAAAAAGTTGGACACGACTGAAGTGACTAAGCACACACTTGGAGATAACTTTTAAAAATCTATTTTACATCATTATTATTATTCAGTTATTACAGTTATTAGTTTATTATTAGTTTACATTACTATTATTAATTTATGTATATTCTTAGTTTATATATTCATTCAGAGGCATAGAGGAGGAAAAGGGCAAAAGAAACAATAATGTGTAGTCTAAATAAATAATATAGTATAAATTGCATGTTATAGTAAGTAATAGTTCATTAGAGATATGTAAAACAGTAAGAGACTGAAGGAAATACATACATGGAAAATAAATTTACCTATTTCAGTCATATAAAGATAGAAATGGGTTAAAAATCTATAAACTCACCAGCTTTTTTCCTCACAATTTTTTTAATACATTATTACATGAGAGAGATGGCTCCCTTCTCAATGAAAATCTATAGGGAACACAATGACAATGTCCCTGGGTTGCCAAGCTGCCTGCCACAAAGCATACTATATTGGTTCTCTGCTTTCTATTGGCATTTGTTCTAGAATCTGGCAATCACTTCATTTCTCTGGGCTGCAATTTTCTCACCTATGAAAGGAACAGACCAGTTTAGATGGCATCTACAATTCCTTTCATTTTTAAAATTATATTACATTGCAACCCATTTCTCACCTGATATCATCAGAGATCACAATGGAAATTCTGTGTCTCTTTTTATTTTCGTAATAGCAAATCCCATATAATATTTTGTCTCATGTCCAATGCTGCCAACTCACCAATCCTAGGCTGGCTACTTATCTCCATTTTAACAATGTTTCTATGTCTAAGTGTCTTTTATTTTTCTGTTGCCAATGAAAAACCAAAAAGAATTAACCTTCACTTATCAACAAAGAAAACTAAGCTTTTATATAATGCAGCCTGGAAATTTTTCCTCTCAAAAAACACTCTATGAATGAAAATGTCATTTTTTTTTTCTGGTTTTCTGCTTTGTTGAACTACTTTTTGAATTTGTGGAAGAACATCAACAAAGGAGGCAGTCCTTGAAGCAAAACAACTGACAAATAGCTCCTCTTAGCAGCTAACAAAGGCACCATTGTGCCACCATACAGAAGTTGGAAAGTTTCATGAAGAAGAGAAGTGGAGAGCCAAATAATTGACTTTTGAAGAAAAAAATCCCTTGAAAATCATAATAGATTACCATTATTAACCTATGAGTGACTAAAACCAACTTCTTAACAAACAGAAAGCTTTTTTCAGGATTTTAACCACAGGTAAGATGCTTGCCCAGCTTCTCAAGGGTCAATCTATGAAAAGGGGGAAGATACAAATTAAAAAGGTAAATTCAAGAATGAAATCTACACTCATGAGATCATGTTTCTTTATCATGTGTTCAGCTGTATAATTTCTAATTGTGATAAACAATGTAGACTCCTACAAACTAAAATTTTCATATATTATTTTATTTATGAACTAATTAAAATAAATGTTTTTTTACCTACATCTTTATAACTAAAATTTAAGTTTATTCACGCATTTCAAGTCAAAGGAAAGGGACTATGTATAGCATGAACTTGAACAAAACACACCTACAATGAAAACTCCAGTTCTTCATTCTTTCAAATCCGGGGATGGCAGATGGGACCCAAGAGATACATGAGTAAACTGAAGATCATTTTTATGTGATTGATGATGTGGAAAGAGTGCCAGGAGTGTCTGTAGAAAATCTCAGTTCAAATTCTGGCTCTGTCAGTTGCCAAACACTCAACTTTGGTCAAAGTTATTGAAACTTGTATTAGCTATAAAGTTGGAGTAACCATCTGCCCTTCATACTTAACAGTTGTGAAGTTCAGAATAGGTCTTGTATATTTAAGAATTTAGAGAACAGTAAAATGCGATAAAACTGGAAGTTAAGCTTATCTGGAAGCACGGGAGAAAAAAGTCAAAGAACTGAGAATCCACAGAATTGCACTGCTGGCTTATCCTGGTTCTGCCTCTGATCAACTGACTGACTTTTGATGAGTCATTCTCTCTGGATCTTCAAATTCATGTTGGAAAACAAGGGAGTTGTTGCTTGAGATGGTCTCTATGTCCACTTTGGCTCAAACTTCTATTATTTATACCAGAAAACCTTTCCTCGGGGTCTGGTTTCTCTTATTAACATGTCTTCTCACTGAGTGAACTCATTGACTTCTGCACTGGCTTAACTGTCTATATTATAATTTACTTGCAAACTATAATCTTTGACTACTACTATGCTATAAGTTACTGAGCCCTCATCTATATCTCCATTCCAAGTTCCTTTGAAAGGTCAGAAGTTTTCCCCTGCATATGCTTGAAATACATTAAATACATAGTGTAAACAATCACACTCTTCTTTGGATTCCCCATCAATTGATGGCACTAAAAACCATCTTAATAACTCAGTTTTTTAAAAGATGAAGAGAGAGAGGATCAATCTTGACACTCCCTTGTCTCTCATTTCCTAAATCAATTATTCACAAGTCCTACAAAGTTTTGTCCTTTAAATGTCTGTTCTACACAACCTATGTTATCTAAAAGATAATATCAAAGCAAGTCATTTATAAAAAACACACAATATAGAAATAAATAATATAAAAAGAGAAATACACCTATAATCTTATCTCTCAAAAGCTAAACATCAAGTTTATAGTATATCCTCATTTTCATTTCCCAAACATTTATAAATATACAAATATTATTTTATGAAACTCAAATAACATTTATAATGCCCAGAAAATTTCATTTTTCATATATGATTAAAATGCAAATCTTTATGTGACATGTTTTTGTATATTTCCAACTCATTGCTTTAAAAATTCACATAGTAAATTCATCCCATGAATGGGTATTTAAGCTGCTTACCATTTTTATAACATTCAACCTTATTAGAGTGACTATATACTTTTACATATTGAGAAAGCAAATATGTATTCAGATATATGATTATATGTACTTAATATATGTATACAAAAAACACATAAAAACATTACACACATTAAGTCTTTGTTTTTAGAAGGAAAACTCAGTTTTTAAATATCATTCTTTTTCTTTCATATACTGTTGTCCTAATTCAGAGACTTAATATTGTCTTTTCTCTGTCGCCATGACAATTTTGTCACTGTTTCTAATGCCTACAAGTTTTTTTGTCTTCAAATCTGTTTTCCCATATCACCAGTCAAGTATTTTATTTAAAATAGAAATGAAAACATGATGGTCTCTACTGAAATGATTTAATGTCTTCCAGACCCAAAAAAGATAAAGCCAATCTTCACCAATGCCTACGAACTCTCTATGATCTTGCTATGATCTTGTCCTCCACAGTACTAGCAATCTCATCTCTCTTGCTATTACTACTTTACATTAATTTGGGGCAGAAGGAATACATTATCTTACAATATCTTACAATACCTTATCTACATTTTTGACTGCCTTACTTTCATTTATCCTCTAAGGCCTAGTTCAGATATTACATTCACCAGGAGGCTTTTGGTCTCTCCCACTGGGTCATATAATCACTTTATGCACGGCACTTCCAAAGTCCTGTCACCACGTTATCTTCCCACATCAATATCCTTAAGAGACAGGGAATATCAGTTCAGGGCAGTTCAGTTGATCACTTGTGTCTGACTCTTGTGTCTGACTCTGACCCATGGACTGCAGCATGCCAGACTTCCCTGTCTACCACCAACACCCAGAGCTTGCTCAAACTCTTGTCAATTGAGTCAGTGATGCCATCCAACCATCTCATCCTCTGTGGTCCCCTTCAGTCTTTCCCAGCATCAGGGTCTTTTCCAGTGAGTAAGTTCTTCACATCAGGTGGCAAAAGTACTGGAGCTTCAGCTACAGCATCAGTCCTTCCAATGAATATTCAAGGTTGATTTCATTTATGATTGGCTGGTTTGATCTGCTTGCAGTCCAAGGGTCTCTCAAGAGACTTTTCCAAAGCGACAGTTCAAAGCACCAATTCTTCAAGGTCCAACTCTCACATCCATTCATGACTAGTGGAAAAACCATAGCTTTGACTATATAGACCTTTGTAGGCAAAGTAATGTCTGCTTTTTAATACGTTGTCTAATTGGTCATAGTTCCCCCCCCACCCCCACACCCAAGGAGCAACTGTCTTTTAATTTCATGGTTGCAGTCACTATCTGCATTGATTTCGGAGCCCAAGAAAATAAAGTCTGTCATGGTTTCCACTGTTTCCACATCTATTTGCCATAAAGGGATGGGACCAGATGCCATGATCCTCAGTTTTAAATGCTGAGTTTTAAGCCAGCTTTTTCACTCTCCTGTTTCACTTCCATCAAGAGGCACTTCAGCTCCTCTTCACTTTCTGTCATAAAGGTGGTGTCATCTGTGTTTCTGAGGTTATTGATATTTCTCCTGGTAAACTTGATTCCATCTTGTGCTTCATCCAGCCCAGCATTTCACATGATGTACTCTGTATATATGTTAAATAAACAGGAAGACAATATATAGCCTTGACGTAATCCTTTCCCAATTTGGAACAAGTCCATTGTTCCATGTCTGGCTCTAACTGTTGCTTCTTGACCTGCATACAGATTTCTCAGGAGGCCACTGAGGTGGTCTGGTATTTCCATCTTTTGAACAATTTTCTACAGTTTGTTGTGATCCACACAGTCAAAGGTCTTGACATAGTTCATAAAACAGAAGTAGACATTTTTCTGGAACTCTGTTTCTTTTTCTATGATCCAGCGGATGTTGGCAATTTGATCTCTGGTTCCTCTGCCTTTTCTAAATCTAGCTTGAACATCTGGAAGTTCTCAGTTCATGTACTATTGAATCCTCGCTTGGAGAATTTTGAGCATTACTTTGCTAGCATGTGAGATGAGTGCAATTAATGTGCAGTAGTTTGAACATTCTTTGTCACTGCCTTTCTTTGGGATTAGAATAAAAACTGACCTTTTCCAGTCCAGTGGCCACTGCTCAGTTTTCCAAATTTGCTGGAATATTGAGTGCAGCACTTTCACAGCATCACTTTTTAGGATTCGAATTAGCTCAGCCGGAATTCCATCACCTCCACTAGCTTTGTTTGTAATGACATTCCTAAGGCCCACTTGACTTCTCACTCCAGGATGTCTGGCTCTAGGTGAGTGATCACACCATCATGGTTATCTGGGTCATTAAGATCTTTTTTGTGTAGTTCTGTGCATTCTTGCCACCTCTTCTTAATATCTTCTGCTTCTGTTAGTTCCATACCATTTCTATTTTTAATTGTGCCCATCTTTGTATGAAACATTCCCTTTGTATCTTTAATATCTTTGCAGAGATCTCTCATCTTTCCCATTCTATTGTTTTCCTCTATTTCTTTGCATTGATCACTCAGGAAGGCTTTCTTATCTCGCTTTGCTATTCTTTGGAACTCTGCATTCAGATGGATAAATCTTTCCTTTTCTCCTTTCTTATTTTTTCAGCTATTTGTAAGGCCTCCTCAGACAACCATTTTGCTCTTTTTGCATTTCTTTTTCTTGCGGATGGTCTTGATCACTGCTACCTATACAATGTCAAGAACTCTGTCCATAGCTCTTGAGACACTCTATCAAATCTAGTCCCTTGAATCTATTTGTCACTTCCACTGTATAATTGTAAGGGATTTGATTTAGGTCATACCTGAATGGTCTAGTGGTTTTCCCTACTTTCCTCAATTTAAGTCTGAATTTGGCAATAAGGAGTTCATGATCTGAGCCACTGGAGAAGAAAATGGCAACCTGTCCCAGTATTCTTGCCTAGAGAATCCTGTGGACGGAGGAGCCTGGTGGGCTGCTCTCTATAGGGCCGCACAGAGTCGGACACAACTGAAGTGACTTAGCATGCATGCATGCATTGGAGAAAGAAATGGCAACCCACTCCAGTGTTCTTGCCTGGAGATTCCCAGGGATGGCGGAGCCTGATGGGATCGCACAGAGTCGGACATGACTGAAGTGACTTAGCAGCATCAGCAGCAGATCTGGGCCACAGTCAGTTCCCAGTCTTGTTTTTGCTGACTATATAGAACCTTCTGCATGTTTGGCAGGGAATATGTGCCATGTCTAATCCCTAGCATCCTGTAAAAATCAGCAATTACTGATTGAATTTAAAATTATGGTTTTAAAATTAGTAGTAATTTACCTGAGGTTAATAAACCTTCTCAGTTGTCTGAAGAAAATTCCAGATTGCTACTTGTTCTATGTTCATAGTTAATATCAATGATTGATTACTTGCAGCTTTCATGTTAGTTTTGTTGAGGATGAGATGCCCATAAGGGAGTGAGAGAAATAAGAATGACCTCATGACATGAAACTTTAGGATCTTTACAAAGTAGGCCGGTGCAAAATTTATATGATAGTAGAAAATCTATTAAATGCCTTAATAGATAAGTAAATCATTAGTCAGAAGAAAAATATAAATTTTAAACATTCAGAATTAAAGCATTAGTGACAAAACGTGGCATTTGCCCTTCAACTATCTAGGAAGAAGACTCCTTAACTCTGGGCTTTCACATTCATGCATAATTAAATTTCTCAACCAGTTTTATTATTCTGATTGCCTACTCACAATATGAAGGGATTTTCAAAATAATGAATAAGCAGTATAGATTAGACACCAGCCAATGAGTGCTACACTTAATCTGAATAAAACCAGCTATAGATAACAGCTGTGTTCATGCTGACGAACACCGGCTGGACCTCAGCTTTATTACTGTATTAGTTTTCTAGGGCTGCTATGACAAAATGCTATAAACCGATGGTTTAAAAAAAATTCAGAAAGAGACTCACAGACTTAGAGAACTAATTTATGGTTGCCAGTAGGAAGGGATAGTTATGGAGTTTGGGATGAACAGGTATACACTGCTATATTTTAAATGGATGATCAATAATAATTTACTGTATAGCACATGGTAGTCTGCTCAATGTTAGGTGGGAACTGGATGACAGGGGAGTTTGGGAAGAGAATGGATACATGTATATGTATGGCTGAGCCCCCTCATTATTCATCTAAAACTATCATAACAAACATTGTAATCAGCTATGCTTTGATAGAAAGTTAAAAGTTTAAAGTAAAAAAATAAATAAATTAGCTTGCAATTAAAAAATATTAAAAAAATTATTCTCATGCAATGTAGAGACTAGAAACCTGAAATCAAGGTGTGAGCAGGCTTGGTCCTTCTGAGACAGGGTAGAATCTTTCTTTGCCTCTCTAGCTTCTGGTGGTGACAGTCAATCCTTACTCCTCATCTTAAAGTTGCATCACTACAATCTCTGAATCTATCATTACATTGATGTTCTTCTTGTGTGTATCTCTCACTTCTTTTTATAAAGACAACCATCATATTGGATTAAAGGCCACTCTACTCCTGTATGACCTCATCTTAAATTATATCTGCAATGACCCAATTTCCAAATAAAGTCATATAAACAGCATAGACTTCAGTATATCTTTTGCAGAACACAATTCAACTCATAAAGGTTATCAAGCAACTGCTTTGTTTCAACGTCATTTCCAGTACAACTTACTCTTGGAATGTATTACCACATGGAATCCCTGAATTATTACTGAGGACATATCTGTGAGTCACTTTAAAAAGGGAAGTTTTTCTGAGATTATTTAATTATAAATTATAATTTTAAATTTTAAATATAAAATTATA
>NW_011494919.1:8940056-8941717 GCF_000754665.1 Bison bison bison | reverse complement strand
TATAAAATTATAATTATAAAATTATAAATC
This sequence comes from Bison bison bison, assembly GCF_000754665.1. Lineage (NCBI taxonomy): Eukaryota > Metazoa > Chordata > Mammalia > Artiodactyla > Bovidae > Bison > Bison bison. The sequence continues at coordinate 8,941,687 of NW_011494919.1, read as the reverse complement.
TGTACTGATTATTTAATCAGTACAGATAGGCCATTATAATATTAGTAGCCAACTGAAAATATCTTAGATTACAAGGTTCAAGACAGACCTTAGATCTTGAAATGTTCATCTGTTCATTCAGGTAATAAATGTTCTATTAAGAGGTCTTTAAGAAAATAGGAGAAGCTTGTTAAATCTTTATGCTATAAAAGGCAAAAAGATAGGACACTGAAACATGAACTCCCCAAGTCAGTAGTTGCCCAATATGCTACTGGAGATCAGTGGAGAAATAACTCCAGAAAGAATGAAGAGATGGAGCCAAAGCAAAAATGACACCCAGTTGTGGATGTAGCTGGTGATAGAAGCAAGGTCTGATTCTGTAAAAGCAATATTGCATAGGAATGTGGACTGTTAGGTACATGAATCAAGGCAAATTGGAAGTGCTCAAACAGGAGATGGCAAGAATGAACATTGACATTTTAGGAATCAGTGAACTAAAATGGACTGGAATGGGTGAATTTAACTCCAATGACTATTATATCTACTACTGTGGGCAAGAATATCTTAGAAGATGGAGAAGCCATCATAGTCAACAAAAGAGTTTGAAATGCAGTACTTGGATGCAATCTCAAAAATGACAGAATGATCTCTGTTCATTTCCAATGCAAACCATTCAATATCATGGTAATCCAAGTCTATGCCCCAACCAGTAATGCTGAAGAAGCTGAAGTTGAACGGTCGTATGAAGACCTACAAGACCTTCTAGTACCAACACCTCCAAAAGATGTCCTTTTCATTACAGGGTACTGGAATGCAAAAGTAGGAAGTCAAGAAACACCTGGGGTAACAGGCAAATTTGGCCTTGGAATACAGAATGAAACAGGACAAAGGCTAATAGAGTTTTCACAAGAGAACACACTGGTCATAGCAAACACCCTCTTCCAACAACACAAAAGAAGACCCTACACATGGACATCACCAGATGGTCAACACCAAAATCAGATTGATTATATTCTTTGCAGCCAAAGATGGAGAAGCTCTATACAGTCTGCAAAAACAAGACTGGGAGCTGACTGTGTGATCATGAACTCCTTATTGCCAAATCCAGACTTAAATTGAAGAAAGTAGAGAAAACCTCTAGACCATTCAGGTATGACCTAAATCAAATCCCTTACAATTATAGAGTGGAAGTGACTAATAGATTTAAGGGACTAGATCTGATAGACAGAGTGCCTGATGAACTATGGATGGAGGAGCATGACATTGTACAGGAGACAGGGATCAAGACCATCCCCAAGAAAAAGAAATTTTTAAAAAAAATGGCTGTCTGAAGAGGGCTTACAAATAGCTGTGAAAAGAAGAGCAGCAAAAAGCAAAGAAGAAAAGGAAAGATATACACATTTGAATGCAGAATTTCAAAGAATAGAAGAGAGAGATAAGAAAGCCTTCCTCTGCTATCAATGCAAAGAAATAGAGGAAAACAATAGAATGGGAAAAACTAGAGATTTCCTCAAGAAAATTAGAGATACAAAGGGAACATTTCATTAAAAGATAGGCTCAATAAAGGACAGAAATGGTATGGCCCTAACATAAGCAGAAGATATTAAGAAGAGGTGGCAAGAATACACAGAAGAACTATACAAAAAAGATCT
>NW_011494919.1:8939529-8939956 GCF_000754665.1 Bison bison bison | reverse complement strand
AACCCTCCTCCCTCCTCCCTCCCCATACCATCCCTCTGGGCCGTCCCAGTGCACCAGCCCCAAGCATCCAGCATCGTGCATCGAACCCTAGACTGGCAACTCGTTTCCTACATGATATTTTACATGTTTCAATGCCACTCTCCCAAATCTTCCCACCCTCTCCCTCTCCCACAGAGTCCATAAGACTGTTCTATACATCAGTGTCTCTTTTGCTGTCTCGTACACCGGGTTATTGTTACCATCTTTCTAAATTCCATATATATGCATTAGTTTCACTTTCATGCATTGGAGAAGGAAATGGCAACCCACTCCAGTGTTCTTGCCTGGAGAATCCCAGGGGCAGGAAAGTCTGGTGGGCTGACGTCTATGGGGTCACACAGAGTTGGACATGACTGAAGTGACTTAGCAGCAGCAGCAGCAGCAGCAG
>NW_011494919.1:8919189-8939429 GCF_000754665.1 Bison bison bison | reverse complement strand
GATGGAATTCCAGTTGAGCTATTTCAAATTCTAAAAGATGATGCTGTGAAAGTGCTACACTCAATATGTCAGCAAATTTGGAAAACTCAGCAATGGCCACTGGACTGGAAAATGTCAGTTTTCATTCCAATCCCAAAGAAAGGCAATGCCAAAGAATGCTCAAAATACCACACAATTACACTCATCTCACACCTGGTAAAGTAATGCTCAAAATTCTCCAAGCCAGGCTTCAGCAGTATGTGAACTATGAACTTCCAGGTGTTCAAGCTGGTTTTAGAAAAGGCAGAGGAACCAGAGACAAAATTGCCAACATCCATTGAGTCATCAAAAAAACAAGATAATTCCAGAAAAACATCTATTTCTGCTTTATTGACTATACCAAAGCCTTTGTCTGTGTGAATCACAACAAACTGTGGAAAATTCTGAAGAGATGGGAATACCAGACCACTTGACCTGCCTTTGGGAAATCTGTGTGCAGGTCAGGAAACAACAGAGAGAACTAGATATAGAACAACAGACTGGTTCCAAATAGGGAAAGCAGTACAGCAAGGCTGTATATTGTCATCCTGCTTGTTTAACTTATATGCAGAGTACATCATGAGAAACGCTGGGATGGATGAAGCACAAGCTAAAATCAAGATTGCCAGGAGAAACATCAATAACCTCAGATATGCAGATGACACCACCCTTATGGCAGAAAGTGAAAAAGAACTAAAAAGCCTCTTGATGAAAGAGGAGAGTGAAAATGTTGGCTTAAAACTCAACATTCAGAAAACGAAGATCATGGCATCTGGTCCCATCACTTCATGGCAAATAGATGTGGAAACAGTGGAAACAGTGACAGACTTTATTTTTTTGGACTCCAAAATCACTGCAGATGGGTTACTGCAGCCATGAAATTAAAAGATGCTTACTCCTTGGAAGAAAAGTTATGACCAACCTAGACAGCATATTCAAAAGCAGAGACTTTACTTTGCCAGCAAAAGTCCGTCTAGTCAAGGCTATGGTTTTTCCAGTAGTCATGTATGGATGTAAGAGTTGGACTATAAAGAAAGCTGACCGCTGAAAAATGATACTTTTGAACTGTGGTGTTGGAGAAGACTCTTGAGAGTCCCTTGGACTGCAAGGAGATCCAATGAGTCCATCCTAAAGGAAATCAGTCCTGAATATTCATTGGAAGGACTGATGCTGAAGCTGAAACTTCTATACTTTGGCTACCTGTTACGAAGAACTGACTCATTTGAAAAGACCTTGATGCTGGGAATGATTGATGGCAGGAGGAGAAGGGGACAACAGAGGATGAGATGGTTGAATGGCATCACCGACTCAATGGACATGAGTTTGAGTAAACTCCAGGAGCTGGTGATGAACAGGAAGGCCTGGAGTGCTGCAGTCCATGGGATCACAAAGAATTGGACACAGCTGAGCAACTGAACTGAACTGATATTCATAGTAGACATGTAAATGGTCATCACATATTTGTCAAATGTAACAAATAGGAGAAAACAGTTGGCAATAAACAAACTTCTTGCCATAAGAAGCACTAGTTTACTAATAAGTCAGAAACTTGTGTCATTTAGTACAGCTCTGAAGTTTCATACACAGCCAAAAATATGCCCTTAACTTTCTCTCTAATTATGCCCCCAGGTTGTCACAGAAACAGAATGAAGATCTATCTATCTTCTCCACAATATATGAGTTCTTTTTTTTTTTTTTTTGTATCATATACTGTATCAGATGCTCAATTAACAAGGATGAAGACAGGAATAAGAAAGGAGACAGGGTTGTCTGAAGTGTCTTTACAAATTACACTTTGATTCAGATTCTGAAAACACCAATCCTTCCATCTCAACTCCCATGAAAGCAACAGTTGAGAAGCCACTATTTCTAATGATGTTTGGTGGTATTCTCAGTCGCATTCAAGTAGAAAAAGAAAAGTGAACGACCACCAGTCTTAAGAATGATGACTCTGTGTGTTAGAGTGAAAGAATGAAATTCATCTGGGACAGCTGTCAGGTTGGACTATTCACTTTTTTCTCTATGTAGACAGTGATTTTTCAGAGATGCCTAGAGAAATATTAAAGTTAAGAATAAATACATGCAAATTTATGATAAATGAGACAAAACAACCATAAACCCAAAGAACTACTAAGCATGCTATGGAACTCCACACATGATGGAGTAGAAGGCTCTGGGTTTAATATGATTTGGCTCCAGGCAGGCCTGTTTCATTTTATCTCAGCTTTGCTTTTGTTGAACTATCTTAATTCAGTCATTAAAGAGAGGTAACATTGTGGCAAACTTCTGAATATTTATGTGCTTTTACATTTGGAAGAAGCTTCCAACACTAATAAACACTTATGAGATTTACAAGAGGTCTTTTGTTCAGCAGAAATGGAAAAGCTAGGCCCTTGCTATATTATTGAAGGAAAGCACTGCTTTGTAAGCTGAGCTTCTTGCAGCTTCAGAAAGTGATCGTACCACACATTAGGTAAAACGATAGGACTCTCTTCTGAAAATATTAGGGACCACTTCTGGCATCTAACGTCGCTTTGTAACAAGGAATAAAATCATGGCAGGCATTATTTACACAACAAGCTTGGTAGAGAAAGTAATCTTTCAGGTACTTAACAGAATTAAGTAGTACAAAATAATTCTTAAAACCTATGTTAAATATTCCAACAATTACAGTGAGAAAACCATTGCAGTAAGTAAAACATCTTGATTCCCAAATAGTTTCAATATTAAACATGTTTCACATTCTAAATGTAAGAAGCCACACCTTGTATTAATTAACCTAAATATTTCTTGTCAGGCTTGGTATCATAGCATTGAGGGCTGCCAGAACTGTAATTGTGTGTGAGTCCTGAATTTTTGCCAGTTCTGGATGCAACCTCATTAGCATATTCATAAATCACAGCCTCGTGCAGGTGCCAGCATGCTGCAAAATGTTTTGTGACTATTTGTTGCTGCAATAGAGGCAAATAGTAAATTACCCTTAAAAACTCCCATTATATACCATAAAACACAACATGTAATGCTGTAAAATAACTGCAAAGTCTTCTTAACAATTAGTCTACACCAAATGAAGCAATGCTTTGTTTTCTGAGCAGTGTAAATACAAGGGATTCAGAGCAGAAGAAGTAAAATTGACATTGTTTTACATTAGATGAATTAGAAATAGGTTGTCATTTGTTAAGTGATCAATAAACATGTTCTGAATAAATAATATTCCATGTTCAAGGGAAAAAATCAGAATTCAGAAATTACATTTCCCAATAAAATTGAATTCTTAAATTCTTTATACCTTAAAGGCCTTTCCCCACTAAATAAAACACTAAAAAATAGTTTTAAAATAGAAATACTATCTAACACTCAATTCTTCTTCAAGTGCACATGTGCACACACACAGGCTTTGTTAATGGAAACTATTGATTAGGAAATAGTCTTACTCCTTTTATCCATCCTCTTCAGAAAAGATCTGGTCAAATTAAAAGAAAATTATGGTTCCATAAGTGGCCTGTGTTTTTAGAACCCTGTGTTTCTGGATTCTAAAAGAAAAGTCTTACTTCCATGTGTGTACACACATACACATATACACAATTTTCTGTTCTTTGTAACTTAGCTACTGGGACTAAAACTTACATAAGCTGTTTGGGTTTTTTTAAGGGATAATCCTATATGAATTATCAGCTGTAACTCTGACATTTTAGTTCCAAAATATGGCATTACTATATTTCTATAATAAAGATATATAATTAACAATTGCATGTTGAATATTTGTGTATCTTTTTGTGTAGATGGATTTGAGATAAACATCTATAATCTTAAATCTATATAGAGATATATATCTATACAGAAATTCCCCTGATTATAATGGTTCAACTTAATAACTTTTTTGACTTTAGGATGCTATGAAAGTGATAAGCATTCAATAGAAATCATTTTTCAAATTTTGAGTTTTGGTCTGTTCCCAGGCTGGCCGTATGTGGTTCCATACATTCTCTATTGTGATTTTGGGATGAGGCAAGGAGTCTTAGCACCCAGTCGGCCATGTGATCACAAAGATGAACAACCCATAGACCTACAGCCTTTCTTTACTCAGACAATCATTCTGTTTTTCACTTTCAGTTCAGTAGTCAACAAATTACATAAGATAGTCAACATTTTATTATAAAATAGGCTTTATATTAGATAAGTTTGCCCAACTGTAGGCTAAGGTAAGTGTTCTGAGAACATTTAATGTTGGCCAGGCTAAGCTGTGATATTCAGTAGGGTAGGTGCATTAAGTATATTTTTGACCTAATATTTTCAGGTTACAATGAATTTGTCAGGATGTAAGCTGGTTGCAAGTAGAGGAAAATCTGTAATCTTAAATTTACATAGATACCTCTAATGTATACTCTATAGTATAGAATATATGTTAGATATATATCTTAAATACATTAACACACTACTATACATATACACATATAGGCACACACATGTACACATATATATACACTCACGCACAAACTTAGGTGACATAATTTAAGGAATCAGTTTTCCAGCTGAAGGTAATTATTTAAAAATATTATATTTATATAAAATAGTGGAATAAAATACACACTACAATCATAATTGAAAACACTTATTTTTAAAGTGTTTTAAACCTCAAGTTTACTACACATTTTAATGTCTAGCTATAGTTTGTATAAAGTGCAAAAATTTTAGAAATTAAATGTAGAAGCTTTAAAATTGAAATCAGCATTTTTCCCATAATATATCAGCATATCATGTCTTTGTTTTTGTGATCTTTTCATTTTATTTAAGAAAACATACATTAAGTACCTTCCTATGTACAAGACATTATTAAATAATCTGGGAATAAAAGATGAACAAAATGCAGTCTTTCAAGGAGCTCTTGGTTTAGTGAGGGAGACAGACAAATAATTAGCAAACTTCAAAATAGTACAGCATATGTAATGATAGAGTTATGCCTGGGGAGCTACTGTTTTTAATTCTCACCATTCCTAGTTATACAAATGATCTTTTTAATTTGAAATGTTCTGTTAGGAGATCAAAACTTCAGGCAGAAAAATGCGAGCTGTGTAATTTGAGCTTTCCATCTTCCTCAAGTTTGAGTCACAGGACTGCACCAGAGTACAAGCAGACAAGGGAACATCTTAAAATAAATGTCAGTTAACAGCTGCGCATTTTCTCCTGGCAACAAGCCGACTAGGTGTGAAAGATAGGAGAACCTGGGAATTGAAGGTGCAGGATCTTTGGAATCAGAAATTGTTACGTTCAGATACCTGCAACTCTACCATTTTGACAGCATTACTCTGATAATTTTCAAATTGACAGAATAGTTTCCTCATTAATCTTAAATACATTTTGCTGTCCATTGTTTGCTGCATTCATGGAATGAAGGCAAAAAAGGAACCTATTAGTTGTATTCTCTGATTCTTGTAATAGTCTCTTTGCCTCCCCTTCTGATCTCAGAGACACTTACCATAAAATTGGTATCACATACTCCTGTCAGTTTCAGATGTTTTCCAAGGAAGAAAGTAAATAATATTCTCACACCTTGTAACTGATTCACCTTTTTATTGGACAGATTAGGAAGTATTCTGTTCTCTCTCTCCTTCTCTCACACACACAGGAACACACACATCCCTATACATCTTTGACACAAAACAATGAAAAACAAATGGTCACCAACTGTATGATCAACATGAATTCTTTGGTCAGCCAATAGGTACTACACAGAATTTTAAAACCCAGTTTATAATATAGATTCTGCTTGTATTCACAATCAAGTTTTTTACTTTCTAGATTTAATATATGTTTGGTGTCAGAACTTTAGAAATGAGATTCAAACAAAATATCTAAATGTTTAATTTATTGAAATGGGCATTTTTTTTCTTTGAAAAAATTTCTAATGAACCATCTAACAGAATTCAGAGGAAAGGTGAATACTCCATTTCAATAGTAAGCTTATCCTTTCAGATGGATATCATTTTATTCCTTTCCTCAATGGTCATTCTAACAAACAAGATAAGTCTGCCAAATGGCTTATCATGTACCTTGGAATATAGTTTGAAACTGAAATGCAAAAGTTTATCTTTGCTTTAAAAGCTGCCTAAAGCACACAGATAAACTTTTTCCTGAATTAGTTATCTCTTGTCTTGATTTTTTAAACAGACTCAAAATTATGAATGTGTGTTTTAAAATTATTTTTCTATATCCTCTTATTTATGTAAATTCAATTTCAAATTGGTAATTTAACATTATCTACTCTCTTTGTGCTTTGAAGAAAATAACCTCTTAATATTTTCCCTTAGAAAACAGAACATTAATTCAGGATCCTCCCTATTAAATATATTACCATAGTCTACAACATTTCTTTATGAGTAATATAAATGCAAAACATGATTCTGCCATATCTCACTGATTCTCTCTTTCTTCTTTCTCTTGACCTCTATGTATTGCAGTATCTGCTGCCACAAATCCAAAATTTCTAGAGCAAAACTTTTCTCTAAGAGTAAAATAGAATGAACTAAATAGGAGTTTCTATTTTTAACCTACAGAGAATGCACACGCACGCGCGCACACACACACACACACAAAGAGGTGTATTTATCTGATTAGAAATTTATACTAAATAAGCATTATTTAAAAAGCCCCTAAAAATTCAGAAATAAATGACTGTAAATCTTTTCCTGAATTGGGTGCTATCCTCCTGTGGTGATGTGGCCCTCTTGCAGGGTCTAGATTGACAGACTCTGGGGACACTGAAACTTTCTTCTTAGGATTTGGAGCAAAAGTAGCAATTGACTGATAATATGATTTGCCCTGCTGAGATGCACACCTAAAATATCTTTAAATTAAAGTAGCTTGTTTTCTTGTTTTGTTCTTATGATGAAAGTTAAGCCATATAATAGACAGTCATTATAGACAGTGTCAAGACTGTTTTTCATGAAAACACCTGTACAAATGTCCAAATAATACATGTCGAAAACCAACAAAAATTAGATTCTAATTAAAAAGCAAAAGGAAAGTGGGTGTTTATGAGAGGAAAATGGCTTCCTTCCACTGCTGTCTCTTGCAAGCTATTAATTCATACTCATCAAACATATATAGGATATCTCTTTTGTTTCTACCCTAGTACTATACTGAATAAAGAGATGAAAGGACATAGCATTAAAATAAACAGAGATACATAATGATGCGATTATAATTAAATAATAAAAACATTGAAAAATATTATACTCATTTATTTGGCCTCATTGCCAAAAATTTTTTACTATTATCTACATTCTGTGTGCCAAGGACTACACAGACTGATTTATAATCTGCACATCTTTTATTTAAGCAGCAATACTCAATAGTATTGATATTATTTTGATGCTTGAGGATAAGAAGTTGAAGCTCAGAGAACTTTAAATATGAAATATGACTGAAAATATGATTCTTGACTATCAATGGCTGGATCCAAATTGAGTCACTCCAGAGCTCATGTTTTTTTCATTATTCATGAAAGTTAAGTAGGCCTGGACTGTTTACAAAATACTTGTCAGAAAAGATGATGAGTGAGATGATGTGTGATCCAGGCCTTGAAGCTAACTAGGATTTTGCCAGATGGTTAAGATGTTGAAGGACATTCCAGGACATGGGAACAGCTTGTGAAAATAAAGTGACATATTTGTCGATCAGTGAATTCTGTGTAGTTTGAGCTATGGTCTGAGTGAATTTGTGAAGAGTTGTGTAAGGACTTGGTAGGAAACAGCAGATGTAGTTGACATTGTTTTATTTGTTATAAGAATGAAAGGAATTTTTAAAGAACTTCAGAATGAATAAAAACAAAGATTAGGGAAGTCAAGAAGCAGTACCATCAGTTAAGCAACTATTAAAATAGACTGGAATTAGGGCATGTATGGAAAAGACAGAGTGATAGAGTCATTAAAACACTTTTATTTCACCACAGATAGTTTGAGAAGCACTTAATCTGGAGGATTAATTCCTGATTGGGTGTGGATATTGAAGGAAGAGATTTAAAATGCTGAGGTTCCTACCTGAGGGGTTTGTATGAGTCATATCATCTTCAAAATAGGAATTTAAGAAGGTTGTGAAGGGAAGACAGACATTGAATCAGTCTGAGCTATGTTCTGTAATCATCATGCAGCACATGTACAAAGCAAACAGAGAAGTAGAAGAGTAGACCCTGAAACACATAAATGTTTAAGCTGTGGGCTAAGGAGGAGAGACTATCAAGAGACTAAAAAAAGCAGGAAGAAAGAAGGAGCTGCTACTGCTGCTAAGTCGCTTCAGTCATGTCTGACTCTGTGTGACCCCATAGACGGCAGCCCACCAGGCTCCCCGTCCCTGGGATTCTCAAGGCAAGAACACTGGAGTGGGTTGCCATTTCCTTCTCCAATGCGTGAAAGTGAAGTCGCTCAGTCGTGTCCGACCCTTAACGACCCCATGGACTGCAGCCTACCAGGCTCCTCCATCCATGGGATTTTCCAGCCAAGAGTACTGGAGTGGGGTGCCATTGCCTTCTCCAGAAAGAAGGAGAGGTTTCCTAAAAACAAAGGATACTTCCTCCTCATTTGCTCACAGCTGAAACCTTTATGTTCTCCAGTGTATACTCTTCTTCCAACTAATGGATATAAAGTTTCAGTTATATTTGATGAATAAGTTCTATATCTCTTTTGTACAATATTGTTCCTATAATTAACTGCATGATGCGTACATTTCAAAATTTGAGAGTAGGTCTTATGTTAAATATTCTTATGACAAAACAAAGAAAGGAACACAGGAAATGTGTGAGGTGCTATATACGTCTATCACTTTGGTTGTGCCGATGGTTTCACGAGTGGTTGCCTGTGTCTAGACATATCATTGGAGAAGGCAATGGCACCCCACTCCAGTACTCTTGCCTGGAAAATCCCACGGACGGAGGAGCCTAGTAGGCCGCAGTCCATGGGGTCGCTAAGAGTCCAACACTACTGAGTGACTTCACTTTTACTTTTCACTCTCATGCTTTGGAGAAGAAAATGGCAACCCAATCCAGTGTTCTTGCTTGGAGAATCTCGGGGATGGCGGAGCCTGGTGGGCTGCCATCTATGGGGTCGCACTGAGTCGGACACGACGGAAGTGGCTTAGCAGCAGCAGCAGCAGACATATCATGTGCACATATTTAATGTGCACTTCTTTGTATATTGATTTTCTTTCACTAATGCTGCTGAAAAAATATTTTTTCAAGAGATGGTCAACAATATCATAAAGTATAAGTCAAAGGAATGAGAATCAAAAGAGATCATTGGGTTTAGCAAAATGTAGTAAAGTTTTCTATATGAATGTGGAAAAGAGGGAAATTTAGTGAACATGTTTAAGAAAGGAGATGAATGAAGAACCTTCATATTATATGATGAAATGTCAATCAGGTTTGTGGGAATAAAGCCAGATAAAGTCAACTCTTATATCAAAAGATTTGCATAGTAAAAAGGAAACAGCAAATAGGATGGTGGGTCTAGAGGGAAAGGAAATTAATACATTAGAAAGATTTTCAACTATTTATTGTTTCATGCTTAGATATTTAAATAAGTTTAACATCTTCAAAGAAGAAAGGTAAATGGAAAAAGGGAAATTGGAAGGGAGGTAGAACTGCAGGAGGGAAAAGACGTGGTGGGGGGTGTTGGAGACTAATTCAATATGAGAAAAATAAACTAAAAAGCAAACTCTCAGATAAGGCATGTAGGATGGGAGTCAGAATGAGGTGAAGAGATTGTTCTGGAAAGAAAGGATAGGGAAGGAAATTTCTTGCTGTTAAGTTCAGAGGAAAGAACATAAATACTGAATTTATTCTGAAGGCAGGGAGAAAAGTGAGATGAAGGAACTCTGACGATTTGTATTTTCTTCAACTTTCTGAAAGATGGTCATCAGCGAAGACAAGTGAGTTGGAGGTACAGTAGGAGGAGAATGTAAATGAAACAGTTATGATGAAGGATGAGAAAGGGAGAGGCCCAGGGACAAATATGGTCCAACCTTATGAACAGTCCAGGTGAAGGTAGACAGTACTAGTTCATTGGTTGTTCACACTTAGACACGGGTCAAATAGTTTTTATGTGTTAACTTAGGGGCAGTAAACTTGATCATGAATAACTGAGTTAAACATTCACCAGAAGGAAGAGGTCACATCTTCCTCTTATTTCTCATGTGATTAATAATAAAAATGAATCTGTGGATATCAGTTGCCCATCTCCATATGGTTTTTATGACATCTTTTGACGTACTCATAAAGAATTTAGTGTGTGCCAATGTCATTTTATATGAGAAAATCTCTCTTAACTCATCTTGTACAACTGCTCACTGCAGCCTATAGGCTCCTGCCTTTTTCCCACCTCATCTCTTTGCACACATCCCTTCCAGATGAGCCATATTGGGCTTTTTGGTTTTGCACTTTCCTTTCTTAGAATCTTGCCTAAAATCCTCTTCACACACAGTCAGCCATGGCATCTCCTTTTCTTCACCTTTCAGATCTCTGCCTAAAGGTCACTTTTACCAAGAAACATCTCTGAGCCTTCCAGTGAAATAGCACCATTCTTGAATGCACTTCCACCTCACCTGTATTACATTCCACCATAATATTTCATTTTAATATCTTCATATAACACTATGAAATCATGTTGTGTTAAACTACATTTATTATTATGTTTTTAATTTTGTATTTGCTTGAAAGTTAATTTCCTGAAGACAGAGAGTTTGAAGATTCTCTTCACTATTATATTAGTGAGTTCCTAGAATAAAGCTTCACAAATAATATAGCTCAAAAAAAATCTTTCAATTTTCTGAGAAGGTGCCCCTGACCTGACTATAGGGTCAGCTCAATCCCAAAAGCAATAAAAAAGGAGGAAGAGGAAGACACAGAGGAAAAGGAACAGTACTTAGTGACAGATTGCTATTTAAGTTATGTTTTTGGAAGATTTCTATATATATATACTGGAGATAATTATCTATAATACCAGTCTCCAAAAATTTTAAGAAGGAGACAAGTGGGTTAAAAATGGGTATATAATTGAGTGATAGAACTATTTGCATTTTATGAACTTCAATATAGACTTCCCTGGTGACTCAGCAGTAAAGAATCTGCCTGCCAGTGCAGGAGATGCAGGTTCAATTCCTGGGTTGGGAAGACTGCTGGAGAAGAAATAACAAGCCATTCCAGTATTCTTGCTTGGAAAATCCCACCAATATTCATTTTTCTTTTTGTATATTACAGGGACAAAATTTAATAAAAATAAGTTATAATGTTTAAAGAAAAATCATCTGCAAATACTCATTTATCCTGTTTGACTTCTTATCTTCCATAGGAGTCAAAATGAATTAATTTTATGCCATTTAATTTTCAATAAATTCCACCATGAACTCTTAGAGGAAGTGGTAGAGAAGTTCAAAATACCTTTGTCAAATAAAGTGTCATCTATTTATTAGGTTAATTATGCTCATTTCTTGAGCATAATTGATTTATTATCTTCAAAGTAAGCTATTTATAATAAGAATAGACAAAAATTTTTCAGACTTAAAAATAGCATATAGTAGCACTCAGATGTGGAATCTAATTTTCAAAAATGATACAAATGAACTTATTCACAAAACAGGAACAGACTTAGAGATATTGAAATTAAACCAAAGGGGAAATATGGAGGGGGAAGGGATAAATCAGGAACTTGGGATGAATATACACACACTACATATATAAGATACGTAATCAACAAGGCTCTACTGTATAACACAGGGAACTCTACTCAATATTTTGTTATAGCCTATATGAGAAGAGAACCTAAAAAGAATGAATATATGTATAGTATAACTGAGTAACTTCGCTATACACTTGAAACTAACACAGAATTATAAATAAATAATAGGCCAATAATTTTTAAAAAATCTTACTAATTTGTCAAATTTGTAAGACTTAGTGTAATTTTGTTTCTTGTCCCTTTTATTGCCACCATAAAACAAATTTTCTATGTTAAAAAATAAATGAAACTTTTCATTTTTCCTTTAGCAAACTTGAGCTGTCTTATATGGAATGGCAGAAATGCAGCATATAACTTCTGGTAAGCTCTTAAAATTTGAAAAAAAGTATCCAACTGTGCATTTTTCCTAATGTGATGACTGGGATACTTCAGCCAAACTAAGATCACATTGGCCTTGGCAGTATTACAGGAGAAAATAGCCTTTGAAAAAAGCTTGCAATGCATTTTCTATAAAACAGGTATTTGGCTCAATATCCATTTTGCATACATTGCATATTGCATATCATTCTCTATGTTCAAGAAGGAAAGTGAAATCTATTTTTTTCTAGTATTTTAAACTCAATTTAGCTGGAATCTACTGATAGTACAACGTGAAATATCCTGTATTTTCTAATGTCCTTGTAGCATAATTTCTTCTATAATTATAATATAATATCATTATATTTCATTATATTATAATTTCTATAATTATAATTATTTATTTTTATTTCCTAAAATAAAATGCCTCTTATTATACAGGTCATACAATAAATATATATGTACAATAATTATAAAAATTAAAATAGGTCATAGTACTAACAGATATTCCTGATCTAGGACAATATATACTGCATTCAAACTTTGTGTTCCTTATCCAAATCATAGAAATAATCATTGCTATTACTTGGTTGAAATCTGTGAGGAAAGAGCCAGTAGATTAAACAAATGGATTTACAATTTAACTAATGGATCAATTTGAATTTCTAGAAGTAACATATTTTATACTATGGAAATATGAAGTAAATAGTTCCAAGAAAAAGCTATTTTGAATGTTTAAAAGGAAAAAAATGCAAATAAACACATACTACAATATAGAAATTTCTAAATTACAAAATTTATATTCATATATTCCCTTCAAAGAAGATATTCTGAAAATCACTAATAATGTTGACATTTGACCTAAAATTGTGGATGTGAAATAATCTCAGAGAGATTTTTGTGCATTTTCAACATAGCCTAAAATGTATACAAAGTTTTACAAAGATTTCTGCATTCTCCATGTCATTTGATCCTTGAAAGGGCACTGTTATTTGGGACATATTTTTAGATGGTGTTCTAGAAGTCACTTGTTCAAATAGGCAAAGGAAATAGAATTTGTATCTTAGGATAGTTAACCATTAATTCATTATTTTATTTTTATGATCATTCACATATTGAGTAATTATAAATGAATATCTATTATGTACCAGGTACATTCGCTGTGTTGAACATAACATATTCTACATACAATTCTTGCTTTTATACAAATTAATATACATCATGTTTTTTAAATGAACATATGAGGATATGCTATAAAGAAAAAGAGAAAGCTGAATATTTATTCCTCCCCCCCACAAAAAAAAAAGCAGCATATTCTAGGTCAGCAAAGACCACACTGATGGAATGACTATGTTTATTCTATGCCTGATATCTTGGATTTCCAACAGCTTTCTGAATCTCAGGTATTGTATTTAATTTTATGTCAAGATTTTCAAGCCCTAAGTCTTATTTTGGATTCAGAAAATGGTGAGATTCTTGTTACCATACTGTAAAAATAAATCTCTGTAAAAATATTTCAGAACACATCTTCTCATTTGTGTATGGACTCCCCTATGACTAAATAAATTCTCCTTCTAATAATAGGACTATTTGAAACATGAGCATGTTAAAGCAGGGTTAAATTACAAACAATATGCTGAAATGGTAGTGAGGTTAACATATTTCCAAGAGAGGACACTCAAGCTGTTTCACCATTTCTAAAATTAAGATATGTATGAGAATAAAGTAGATATTTGGAATAGAACAGTAGGAATGGGCCCAAATTGTATGTATTTAAAAAATAGGTACAAGTTCTAAATGTACTGGAGAGTCCTCCGATTTTCCATACACACTGTTGGGGAGGAAGAAAATTTCTTCTACCCTTTTAGGTTCTTCTGGCTGGCATGAGAATTAAATTGGCATGAGACCAATTAACAGGAGAAAATCAAACTTAATTACATGTATACATAGAAGACACCCAGGAGAATTGAGTAACTCGTGAAAATGGCCAGTCTTTACTTTAAATACCATCTTCAGTGGAAACCAAAAGAGGATGTTGGGAACAGGAATTTGGGACTTCAGAGGGGAGGAAAGCAATTGACATGGAGATGGAAAAACAAATATTTGATAAGCAAATGTTTGCTGGGTCCTTGAAGAGACAACTGAACACAGAGTGGACTCTGATGTCTAAGACTTTCCCCCACGACAGGAGCTCATATTCACTGCAGATACCTCTGGTGAGAACTTCCTTCCTCCAACAGGCCCTCCTTTTTAAATTCTTCAAGCAATTGGTGGGGTGAGGACAGATCAAAGTTTTTTCCAGAGCCTTTTGTGTGTTGATTATTTTCCACTCAAAATAATCTGCATACTAAAGAGACATTTTAGAGAACCTAGTTTTGCTCCCCTACAATGTGAACTAATCAAAGTGCATCTAATCAGATCAAAATGATATTTACAGTATTCAAAAGGACAAGACACTGCAAGTGTGGAGTCTCATCCTAGCTCTCCCATTTAATAATCAAGTATATTGGGCTTATCTGGTAGCTCAACTGGTAAAGAATCCACCTGCAACGCAGGAGATCCCTGTTGGATTCCTGGGTCGGGAAGATACCCTGGAGAAGGGAAAGGCTACCCACTCGAGTATTCTGGCCTTGAGAATTCCATGGACTATATAGTCCATTGGGTTGCAAAGAGTCGGACATGACTGAGTGAATTTCACTTTCACTATTACTAATATTATTATCAGGGATAATAATATTATCAGAATAATAATACTATTATTCCCTGGTAGCTCACACTGTAAAGAATCCGCCTGTAATGCAGGAGCTGCTGCTGCTGCTGCTAAGTTGCTTCAGTCGTGTCCAACTCTGTGCAACCCCAGAGACAGCAGCACACCAGGATCCACCTTCCCTGGGATTCTCCAGGCAAGAATACTGGAGTGGGTTGCCATTTCCTTCTCCAATGCATGAAAGGGAAAAGTGAAAGTGAAGTCGCTCAGTCGTGTCCGACTCTTAGCGACCCCATGGACTGCAGCCTACCAGGCTCCTCCGTCCATGGGATTTTCCAGGCAAGAGTACTGGAGTGGGGTGCCATTGAGACCTGAGTTCAATTCTTGGGTTGGGAAGAACACCTAGAGAAGGACATGGCTAACCACTCCAATATTCTTGCCTAGAGAATTCCATAGACAGAAGAGCCTGGTGGGCAACAATCCCCCACGGGGTCGCAAAGAGTCTGACACCACTGAGGGGCTAACACACACAGTGTTACTAAGGCTCAGCTTCCTCATCTGTAGAATAGAGATAATAGCTCATAAGGTTAGACATTTTCATGGCACTTTGTATAAAATAATATGGAAAGCATTAATGGAAATATTCTTGACAGTTACTTAGATACAGGTTTTAATAAACTTTTTTAAAGACTCAAAATAAAAAATAGAAGAGGTTTTCAATCTTTTATTTCTCCAATGTATATATTTTTTTCATCTGTGGGACCTTAAAAATAGTTTAGTCTTCATTGAATTACTGGAAAAAAAATTCCATTCACTTGAGGATTGCCTACCAGGAATATCTCATTTAAAGGATTACAAACTGTTACTCATTTGTTTTTTCAAATCTCTTATATGTTGGTTGATGTGGACCATTGCCAAGTGATCTTATATGCCAAAACTCTTAAAATATCTCAAGCCCCATGTAATTTCTCAAACTACACTAGTCTGATTATCCTAATGTGCAACTCTACAGGAATCGCAATTCTGAACTACTCAGTATGAGACTCTAGCCTGTGGCAACTATATAAAATCCAGTTTAAAACTATCAGAATAGCAAATACGTGTATGGGCAGAGGATGATTTACTCCTTCCAGTGTGTAAGAAAAATTCCCCTAGCAGTCTCTTTCTGCTAATGAGCCTATTGATGATGACTGATTTTCAAGGAATAGACTATTACAAAAATCAGATGTATTAGGGTGATGAGTGTGTGTATACTTCTGAAAATAAAAGAGGAAAAATAAAATATATCAGTTTCTAGCCTATTACATCATATGTCCTATCTCAAAAACTAGGCAAAATGTAATAATATACAAATGTTAAAAAAAATACTTCCATATATCTATATTTCAATTGGAGGTGGGAAAAGCATATAAAGAGAGCAGGATGGAGTATGAAATTAAAATAACATAGAGAAGCTTCCCTGGTGGCTCAGATGGTAAAGAGTCTGCCTGCAATGCACAAGACCTTGGTTCGATCCCTGGGTTGGGAAGGTCCCCTGGAGAAGGGAATGGCAACCCACTTCAGTGTTCTTGCTTGGAGAGCGCCATGGACAGAGAAGCCTGGCAGGCTACAGTCCATGGGATCACATAGAGTCAGATACAACTGAATTACTAACACACACACACAGAGTTGAAACAGAAGATGGAAAACTTTCATAGTCCTGCTTATTTCCTCCCAAGTATCCTTCCATGTTTTGTTCAACACATTTTAAGTGATTGTAGTAATGCTCCTTGTGTTTGTGTGCTCTGATGTGTCTGACTGTGCAACCCCATGGACTGTGCACACCAGGCTCCTCTGTGCATGGGATTTCCCAGGCAAGAATATTGGAGTGGGTTGCCATTTCCCAATCCAGGGGATCTTCCTGACCCAGGAATTGAACCAGGGTCTCCTGCATTGCAGGCATTTTTCTTTACCATATGAGCCACCTGGAAGCCTGGAAGCCTGGTAGATGCATCTTACTCACTTCCTTTAGGTAATGATTCTATGGGTTAGTACATTTTATGGTCAGGAAAGTAACATTGCAACTCAATTTGTTCTCTCTGTAATTTGAAGTACTTGTTTCTAGTTTGTTAGTTCACCCTTTGTGATGCCTCTGAGCAAAGCCTGTGTCTTATGCCTGGGTTTGGTGAGTACTTGGTAAACTATTATTTGAGTTGAAGGAGGTGTATTTGATATCATGTAATGAATTTTTTAAAAAATCAGAAGCAGCATGCCAGAGGCTTCTCAGGATTCCAGCAGCAACTACTCTTGTGGAATCTGTTGCTGTAACCTTTCAAATTACAGAAAAAATACCCCATCTTCATTCTCCGTCAGATTCCAGAGTCTGCCCTAGGAATTTTCAGGCATCATAAAACTCTGCTGAATCACTTAACATTCTGCTTCAGTTTCTCCTTACAGCACTTATTTTGTTTATTTTGCAGTCTTTGAATGCTTCTGTAGCTTTGATGCCCTTATGTCCCTATTCATCTCCAAGCCCGGCCCTGCCCAGGATAGAGCCATTGAAGTAAGTATCATTTCTATGCAGATGAAATAGTTGCTTCCCAGGCCCCTTTGTTCAAGACTCTACTCTATCAGTGAGTGTTGAATATTGGTTCTAGGAACTGATGATGAACTGTTTAAAAAACCTGATTGAATGTCTACCTTGAATATCTATCTTGAGACCGTTTTATAACCACATGATTTATTGCACACTAATATTCCCCCCCAGCAAAAAAAGACATGAATTGGATTCTGAACCTGATTGATAGCACAATTATGAAATCAAATGTCTACCTAATCGAATCTTAAAATAAATGTAAACTTTCAACTTCACTTTCACAATGCTGACTAAGCTCCTTCCACTTGAGATTTAAGGAATTCTAGACCTCCCACCCCTCCCCCCAGAGAAATGAGATCTGAAAAGTTCATATTCTATTTCTTAGAAATAAAATGATTGTCTTGTGTTTTTTTGTGAAAAGGCAACATCGATGGTGACTAAGCTAAGGACTGGGTCTAGGACATGATGTGCTGAGGTATGTGGTTCTGAGTAAGAAAGCATTCTGGACAGTCCAGCCTAGTTGGTGATGATCCAGATGTCCATTTGTGAGCTGGTGTCAACTAGGAAGGATCCCAGGTGCCTGTGCTGAAATCGTCACTAAGTTAAAGTTCACTAAGCTAAAGGGTTTACCTAGGACCATGGTGGTACGGGGCTTCCAGGGGACTCAGAGGTTAAAGTATCTGCCTGCAATGTGGGAGACCTGGGTTCGATCCCTGGGTCAGGAAGATCCCCTGGAGAAGGAAATGGCAACCCACTCCAGTATTCTTGCCTGGAGAATCCCATGGACGGAGGAGCCTGGTGGGCTACAGTCCACGGGGTTACAAAGAGTCGGACATGACTGAGTGACTTCACTTTCACTTTCATGGTGGTCAGTTAATGAGCCATTCTCCTGCTAAAATAAGGACTGGCACTTAATACAAAGCAGGGCTGCAAAATTACCTCTTTCCTGGCAATATTAAAGTATATCTATTCCCTTTATCCAGCCTCTCAGAAACCAAACCTTAGCCTTAGTCATGGCTAATTTCCAGCTATTGACCACTTTTTAGGGACCCTTTCCCTTCCTAAAAGTTTCTGTTTCTTTCATCTGTTTTAGAATGCATAAATAAAACCACTCTATTTTTGCTTTTTGTGGGTGAGTTTGGGGGTAGACTCTTCATTTTTTTTGTCAGTATTATCTTCGAATCTTTTCATGATTATACTATATGTAAATCATAGTTATTCTAGATTCTTTATTTCTCTGTACCAAGAAACCAGGAATCTACCTTAGTAATACGTGAATCTAACTTACAAATATGTGAGAAATTCAAATATCTTTCTATTGGCTTGAGATTTACAGAACCCCTTTCTTTTCAGATCTATCTCTTAATTGGAACCTCTTTGTATGTTTAAGTCTTTCCTATTTCTGTAAAGTTCTCCTACAACCAGTAATTATATTTACCACCAGCCCCTTGCTGCTGCTGCTGCTAAGACGCTTCAGTCGTCTCCAACTCTGTGTGACCCTATGGACAGCAGCCCACCAGGCTCCTCAGTCCATGGAATTTTCCAGGCAAGAGTACTGGAGTGGGGTGCCATTGCCTTCTCCTTAATAGTCATCTAATGATTCTTTATATTATAGGACTTTCCAAAGTCATAGCATGATGTTAAAAATATAGTGAGTATTTTTGATATCACAATTTCTCTTGCTTTTTAATATATCAATTTAGTAGTTGCCATAAATTCTGCTACCATATAATTTTTTTTCAGTCTTTGCATCAAATATCTCAGAATATCGAGAGACATTATAAGTATTTTCTCTCAAGATTCATGTTTTCTAGTTTTGCAATAAAAAGCAAAGACTATTTATGAAAAATGATTTCCCAAAATGTATCAGTATTTGGAAAAATACTGTTATTTTCAGCAAGCATATTTCAGTGACTTTATTTTCGTCAGCAAATAATGAGAAATACAGTTAAATATGTATCCACAATGAAGCAGAGTTAGAAAGAACCTGAATTCTCTGTAACAGTAATGTGCAATTATACTATGAACCCATAGGAGAGGGTATTATGTAACTGATAAAAATACTTTCAAATAATGTTACTTTAAAAGGATCAGAATAGTAAGTACAGTGTGTCTCCACTATGAAAAAGCATCAAGAACCTTCAGAAAAAAGAGTACTGGAGTGTCAACAATGAGTAGATCTAAGTGGTAGGATTGTTGAGGTTTCTAATATCATTTTTATCACCTATATGTTTCCAAATTTTCTACAGGCATGTATTATACTAATAAATATAGAACAAGTCTATCTCCAGAGACAGAAAAAAATCGGCTTGCTTTGTAAAGAATAAAAATCTATCAGTCAGGTCTTCTCAATATCTGTTCTTATGTGGGAAATAGTATTTTTGAAAAAAATACATCTATTTGCACAAGTAAAGTAACTATACCAGAAACATTAACTCTAGTCTTCCCTATTCCAAAGTCACTCCCTGAGGATGAATTAAACAGCAGGAAAAACTCCTGAACTCGTACAAGGAGTCAGGTGCCATTTAGTGCACCATCAAAAACACAGAATGAATCCCACAGGCCCTAGATCAAGGCAGCATGCGAGCCATCAACTCCACAGGCATCTACTAAAAAGCATCCCTGTGCACACTTTAACATGCTCAGGAAACTTCTCTGACAGCAGCCGATTAGGCTACATATGTGACTGAGGAGAAATTCTCCTAACCAATGGCAAAAATAGAAGAGGGACAAAAGAAGTCATTTCCCTTTTGTGCTCAGTTGGTAAAACAATGTCAAAGAGTATAGTCTGGATCACTGCACCCTTAACATATTGCCTCTGTGTAAGCTTTTTTTTTTTTTTTTCAGACATTCTTAA
>NW_011494919.1:8905469-8919089 GCF_000754665.1 Bison bison bison | reverse complement strand
TTTTTTTTTTTTTTTCACATATTCTAAAATCATAAAATCTCAGACTTTAATGAGATTTTACAATTAGACATCTGGGTCTCACATACTAAGTCCATACAAATCACCTGGAGATAATGTTAAACGTGAATCTTGCCTCCCCTCTGAGAAATTCTGCTTTGATGGTAGGAATTTATATTATAAATATCAGGTATAATAACTACATTGTAAGTCCCAGGTTTAACAGATTCAGGTGGTCCATGAAGCATATTTTCTGGGCTTGCAAAATGATTCCCATACCTATGTATGACACCCTTTGACAACACAGTTAAGAATGTGACTGACAAAGAAGGCAGAAAAGAATAATCATTACCAAGTTTATATACACATCTTTAAACTATGTCTACTCTGTATCTCCAGTAACTTCCACACCCTATTTTTTTGTCGTCTACATCACTTTACATTCAGGGGAAAAAAAATTAAAGAGCAAAAAATACAATAAAAAAACCAGAATCACCCTGGTAGATCAGGCACACACAATCAAGATTAACAGCTTCAGTAGACCTCACAACCTTAACATCCAGAAGGATTAAATGGTTTCGAATACAGAGGCAAGAAGCTGAATTGGTTTCTAGCACATTCTAAACCAGAGAAAATTGAACTACTAGGCACAGGGCCAAGGGCCCACACTAAGTGTAACAGCCCACAAACTGTTTCAATTGCTTTTGAATTCAGAAGATAATTTTAACTTTTAAGTAGAAGAAAATATTTCAATATATATATTTAGAATTTGTCTTTATACCAACACAAACATAATGCATACTTTCTAATATTTTTTAATGAAGAAGGGGGACTGCAAAGGCAAGTGCTGAGGGCTCACCAAATCCAGAAAGCAGCTCTGTTGCAAAGCTGTCTGTTATAATTGAGCTATTTTTTAAAGTAATATAATCTCATCCACTGATCCTTTTTCCCTCCTTTTTCTACCTTATAGAATGGAAAATGAATGTGAAGCTTCTCAGTAGGCCAGAAAGTTCATTTGGGTTTTAAAATAGAGTTCATAAGATGTTACAGAAAAACTCAAATGTACTTTCTGGCCAACCCAACAGTTATGATTTTGCATTTCTTACTAAATTATTCACAGATCATCAAAAAAGCAAGAGAGCTCCAGAAAAACATCTATTTCTGCTTTATTGACTATGCCAAAGCCTTTGACTGTGTGGATCACAATAAACTGTGGAAAATTTTGAAAGAGATGGGAATACCAGACCACCTGACCTGCCTCTTGAGAAATCTGTATGCAGGTCAAGAAGCAACAGTTAGAACTGGACATGGAACAACAGACTGGTTCCAAATAGGGAAAGGAGTACGTCAAGGCTGTATATTGTCACCCTGCTTGTTTAACTTATATGCACAGTACACTATGAGAAACACTGGGCTGGATGAAGCACAAGCTAGAATTAAAATTGCCGGGAGAAATACCAATAACCTCAGATATGTAAATGACACCACCCTTATGGAAGAAAGTGAAGAAGGACTAAAGGGCCTCTTGATGAAAGTAAAATAGGTGAAAAAGTTCATTTAAAGCTCAACATTCAAGAAACTAAGATCATGGCATCTGGTCCCATCACTTCATGCAAATAGATGGGAAAACAGAGGAAATAGTGAGAGACTTTATTTTGGGGGGATCCAAAATCACTGCAGATGATGACTACAGCCATGAAATTAAAGGAGACTTGAAAGAAGTCTTGAAAGGAGACCTTGAAAGAAAAGTTATGACCCACCTAGACAGCATATTTGGAGAAGGAAATGGCAACCCGCTCCAGTACTCTTGCCTGAAAAATCCCATGGACGGAGGAGCCTGGTAGGCTATAGTCCATGGGGTCTCAAAGAGTCTGACATGGCTGAGTGACTTCATTTTCACTTTTCACTTTCATGCATTGGAGAAGGAAATGGCAACCCGCTCCAGTATTCTTGCCTGGAGAATCCAAGGGACAGAGGAGCCTGGTGGGCTGCCATCTATGGGGTTGCACAGAGTTGGACACGACTGAAGTGACTTAGCAGCAGCAGCAATCAGCATATTAGAAAACAGAGACATTACTTTGCCAACAAAGGTCCGTCTAGGCAAGGCTCTGGTTTTCCCAGTAGTCATGTATGGATATGAGATTTGGACCATAAAGAAGGCTAAGTGCTGAGAAATTGGTGCTTTTGAACTGTGGTGTTGGAGAAGACTCTTGAATATTCATTGGAAGGACTGATGCTGAAGCTGAAACTCCAATATTTTGGCTACCTGATGCAAAGAACTGACTCATTTGAAAAGACCCTGATGCTAGGACAGATTGAAGGTGGGAGGAGAAGGGGATGACAGATGATGAGATGGCTGGATGGCATCACCGACTCAATGGACATGAGTTTGAGTAAACTCCAGGAGTTGGTGATGGACAGGGTGGCCTGGCGTGCTGCAGTCTATGGGGTCACAAAGAGTCAGACATGACCGAGTGACTGAAATGAAATGAACTGATGAGGAGAAAATGCATGGGTTTCTTGCAATGCATCACATCCCAAAGACGTCTTCAGGAAATGCTTATTGACTGACAACAACGAAACCTGCTGAAGAATCCATGGCCATATGGACTCTGCCTGGGAAGCATGCTTAACTTGTGACATGCAAGCAAAGAAGTTATTTACGCTCCTTGTTTGTTGAATTGTTAATGATCTTAACGCTTTTAGCTCTTCTTACTACCAGTTCTACTTGATGTATTTCATTAGAGACAAATCTGAATAAAATACATTTCCTGAGTACAAGAATGGGAGAATATACTTATAATGAAGCAACTTACAAAGGTTTACTCTCAGAAATATACAAATAGCTCATGTAGCTCAATATCGGGGCTTCCCTGGTGGCTCAGATGGTAAAGCATCTGCCTGCAGTGCAGGAGACCTGGGTTCGATCCCTGGGTTGGGAAGATCCCCTGGAGAAGGAAATGGCAACGCACTCCAGTGCTCTTGCTCAGTATCAAAAAATAAAAACAAAAAAAATCTCACCAGAAAATGGAGAGAAGACCTAAGAGGATATTTCTCCAAAGAAGTTATATAGATGACCAACAAATATATGAAAAGATGCTCAGCATCATTAATTATTAGAGAAATGCAAATAAAAACTAAAATGAGACATCACCTCATGCCAGTCAAAAAGGCCATCATCACAAAAATCTACAAACAAGACATGCTGGAGGAAGTGTAGAGAAGAGGGAACCCTCTTGCACTCTTGATGGAAACGTAAATTGATACAGTCACTACAGATAAGAGTAGGGAGATTCCTTAGAAAACGACCACATGACCCAACAATCCCACTGCTAGGTTTATACCCAGAGAAAGTCACAGTTCAAAAAGACTCGTGCACTCCAGTGTTCATTGCAGCACTATTTACAACAGCCAGGACATAGAAACAACCTAAATGTCCATCAACAGAGAAATGGATAAAGAATATGTGGTACATATATAAAATGGAACACTCCTTTGCCATAAAAAGAAACAAAATTGGGCCATTTGTGGAGACATGAACAGACCTTGAGACTGTCATACTGAGTGAGGTAAGTCAGAAAGAAAAAAGCAAATACCATATAGTATGTGGAACATGTGGAATCTGAAAAAATTTGTATAGATGATCTTTTTACAAAGCAGAGAGACAAAGACATATAGAACAAATGTATGGATAACAAGAGGGTGAAGGGATGAATTGGGAAGCTGGGACTGATATACATACACTGTTGATCAGATCAGATCAGTCGCTCAGTCGTGTCCGACTCTTTGCGACCTCATGAATCACAGCACGCCAGGCCTCCCTGTCCATCACCAACTCCCGGGGTTCACTCAGACTCATGTCCATCGAGTCAGTGATACCATCCAGCCATCTCATCCTCTATTGTCCCCTTCTCCTCCTGCCCCCAATCCCTCCCAGCATCAGAGTTTTTTCCAATGAGTCAACTCTTCGCATGAGGTGGCCAAAGTACTGGAGTTTCAGCTTTAGCATCATTCCTTCCAAAGAAATCCCAGGGCTGATCTCCTTCAGAATGGACTGGTTGGATCTCCTTGCAGTCCAAGGGACTCTCAAGCGTCTTCTCCAACACCACAGTTCAAAAGCATCAATTCTTTGACGCTCAGCCTTCTTCACAGTCCAACTCTCACATCCATACATGACCACAGGAAAAACCATAGCCTTGACTAGACGAACCTTTTTTGGCAAAGTAATGTCTCTGCTTTTGAATATGCTATCTAGGTTGGTCATAACTTTCCTTCCAAGGAGTAAGCATCTTTTAATTTCATGGCTGCAGTCACCATCTGCAGTGATTTTGGAGCCCAGAAAAATAAAGTCTGACACTGTTTCCACTGTTTCCCCATCTATTTCCCATGAAGTGATGGGATCAGATGCCACGATCTTAGTTTTCTGAATGTTGAGCTTTAAGCCAACATTTTCACTCTCCACTTTTGATACTATGTGTAAAATAGACAACTAGTGAGAACCTAATGTACAGCACAGGGAACTCTACTCAGTGCTCTGTGGTGACCTAAATGGAAAGGAAATCCAATAAAGAGGGGATAGATGTAAACACATAGCTGATTTACTTTGCTGTACAGTGGAAACTAATTACAACATTGTAAAGCAATTATACTAATTATTTTTTTTTAATGAATATCATTTTGTTTGTTCAACTTCTTTGTCTAGAAAATAGAAGAGTCATTTGAGAAAAGCTAACTTGTTTGTCCCCCAAGAGTCCAAATTTCAGGTTTGTCTCATGCTGAATAGGTCATATATCAATTTAAAATTTTAAATCCTTCTGGCCAATGAATTCTACTTCTTAGACTCAAGGTCAAAGTACTCATTGAAAATAACTGAAACTCTGAGTTACAGGATGATATGCACCGATAGTCATAAGCAACCAGAAATGCAAGAAAAACAATCTGCCTATATTAATAATGATGGCAGGAATCACATAAATCATGCATTTGCATATTCATATTTTTCCACTCCACATATTTGCATTGTTGTCAGCAAGCAGTTTGGGGTGATGACAGAATAGAAGTGTGTTATCCTGGGATACTAAGTAAAGTCAGGGCCTGAAGCAACTGGAGTAGCATGCTGCTAAAATATCTTTTCTGGTAACTCTTCAGCTTCTATAAGAATTAAGTACCCATGTGTATACCTATGGCTGATTCATGTTGATGTATGGCAGAAACCAACACAGTAGTTTAAAGCAATTATCTTTCAATTAAAAATAAATAAATTTAAAAAAAGAATTGACAGTCCCCAAATTAGCAATGAAAGTGAAAAAAGAAGCCAATATATTCACGAGATTTATTATTATGTAATAATAAAAAATGCAATTTTGAAATTGTATAATTATAAATAATATACAGATTAAAATAGGCAAATAAAAATATATTTAGCCTTCTAAATTTCATATAGTATGATTACAACCACATTTTTTAAGTGCAAACTAGCTATACAAAGATTTTTGGGAAATATAGAAAGTACTCTTAGTTAAACACTTAAGAATTTTTTATTCCTTTCTATTTTCATGTTTTCCATGTGTGTATGGAGTGAGTATGATACAGTGGAGTTTTTAAAGTAGGAAATAGAATCAAGATCAAAATAATGATGTGAGCATTAATTGAGAAAGGTAAACTTAAATGTGTTGGAGAAGACTCTTGAGAGTCCCTTGGACTGCAAGGAGATCCAACCAGTCCATTCTGAAGGAGATCAGCCCTGGGATTTCTTTGGAAGGAATGATGCTAAAGCTGAAACTCCAGTACTTTGGCCACCTCATGCGAAGAGTTGACTCATTGGAAAAGACTCTGATGCTGGGAGGGATTGGGGGCAGGAGGAGAAGGGGACGACAGAGGATGAGATGGCTGGATGGCATCACCGATTCGATGGACGTGAGTCTGAGTGAACTCCGGGAGTTGGTTATGGACAGGGAGGCCTGGTGTGCTGCGTTTCATGGGGTCGCATAGAGTCGGACACGACTGAGCAACTGAACTGAACTAAAATTTAAATGTGTAATAAAATAGAACATTCTAGTATTAATAAGAAATAAATAACAATGTAAACTATTTTAGTTGCTTTAAAATTTACCAATGGGATATTATAAACCATGGTTAATTAAGAGTTAATGTAAGAGTTAATGATAAATTAAAATTGGTCATTTCCAATGGTTCAGTCCTGCCTCTAATTTTTAAATTCTCTATCTTTTGTTACTTTTAGGCAAACTTTTACACTGCTGTGTTGTTTGATAGGTAACCATCATTTGATATATCTTACCCTCAAGTAATTCTGAATTATTCCTAAGAATGATATCAGTTCCTCCCGCTTCCCTCTGAATTAAAATGATACCTCCCTTCCTCTGAGGTAAAGTGCTTCCAAGACAGAAGTCTGGGAAGGTGTTAGAACAGACATTTCCAAGGCCACTTGTTTGCTGAGGAAGAGTTGTGATTTCAGTACATCCAATGGTCTGGCTGTACACTCAGTACATTCAGTGGTCTCTTTTAGTCTTCATTTTCTTCTCCACTTCTTCAGATACCTATTGCATTTCCCCAATAACCTCACTACCCTGACTGACATGTAATTCACTTTTTGTGGATCCTCTGTTCTGGAAACCCTACCAATCAAACGTCTTTGTGCTTCCAAACAATCAATCTCAGCTGATTGACACCACCATACATGTGTGCTAAATAACTTATTTGGAGCTTCACAGGGCCTGTCCCAAATTGTCAATACACTTGTCAATCACTTCTCTAGTAGCAATTCACAATCTTACCTCCTTTTTCAAGCTCCCAATCTTTTCCTGGCCCTGGTCCCCCGTTCCCTGAACACAATTTTTCATCAACAAAGTAGTCAAAGATGCCAAGATAAAATTTTCCTTTTCTATGTGGGTCCATTCTTATGAATAATATTTTTAATTTCACCTTTCCTTTTCCTTCCTACCTCCCTTCCCTAATTCCCTCACACCTCTGAGAAAATCCTGTTTGGAAAAAAAATGTCTTGATTTTTAATTTTTTTTTCTGCCAAATTACTATGTCGGTTGTCCTCTGCCTATGACCTTGATAATTCTATAAATATGTTTATTCTTGAAAATTCTTACTTATTATATTAACTCTTGTATTTTATTTTCCAGTGCTCTTCCTAAGATCTATGTGTGGCCTATAACTTTTTTCTCTGCCTGAATTAAAGAACAGTCTACTGTGTATTTCAAATTCATTATATCTACAATTGTATTAATCCTGTCTCTTTACTATTCACTCCAAAGTGTGCTAATGTTTTTAATAGTGTCTTTGTTGGTGTCTCTGCTCAAGATGAAGACCCCTGGGTCATATATGGTTTTTTCTTTTAGCTCATTAATATATATAATTTTCCAAGTTCAGTAGATTCTATACCCCCAATATCTTTTCCAAATGTTCATGGGTTTTTTGTCTTTATTTATTTATTTATTTTTTGCCTGTTTTTTTAACCTCTTAAAATTAGTATGAGCATTCTTGTGAAGTATTAGCATGACCTAACTGATACCCCTTCTTTCCTCATTTCTGATCTATTCTAAAGACTACTAGGAAGAATGTAATTTTAATTAATTCAAAAGGTTTCAATGACTCTTTTTCCATACCAGATTTTAGCTTATCTATAGTATTGCCCAACCTCGAAATTTCATACTTACATGCAACTATTATTTTATCTTTTGATACATGGATGGTGGGAAGTTATATATATATATGATTGCAAGGTAAAACCAATAAAGCAGAGACAGTATATTAATTTTAAGTGTGTGTCTACCTTATGCCAAGGGGGCTTCCCCCATGGTTCAGCAGTAAAGAATTTGCCTGCAATGCAGGAGACCTGACTTCGATCCCTGGGTCAAGAAGATTGCCTGGAGAAGGAAATGGCAACCCACTCCAGGATTCTTGCCTGGGAAATTCCACAGACAGAGGAGCCTGGCAGGCTACAGTCTATGGGGTCACAAAGAGACTTGACTAAGCAACTAAACAACAACAGCAACTACCTTATGTCAAACCAGAGCTAGCCAATCCATATTCATTTCCAGATTTGTTCCCTGTATAATAGCACAGGAAAGTTTAATCTTTATTTTAGAGGGAGGACCAAGGATAGAGGGACGTTAAGGAACTTAAACAGATACACAAGTCTTTCATGTCCATTCTTACTCTCATGCTATCTTAGGCATGGCTTCTCCCTGCTCTACAACTTCCATTACAGTGAATTTGATAGTTTATTAATATCACTGAATTCCAATAAGTGAGCTCCTAGAACAAGGATCCTGCATTTTATTTTCTTTAACCAACATGACAGACAAAAGGCTTGGCACATAAATATTTATTAAAAACATATACATTTTTAAATGAACTGGATATATGCAGATTTTTAAACAGACAAGTTAAGTCTCAGATAAAATCTTAAATCTTTAAAGACAGTGAAATTATAAGGCAGTAAAAAATAAATACATTCAATAATTTTTACGTGCCTACTTCCCACCTAGCACTAGTGAAAACACATTAACAAACAAAGTAAAAAAAAAAAAAAAAAGCAAAAAACCCTTTATAAAATTTGGGTTATAACTGGGAGAAATACCAAAAAAAAAAAAAGAAGAAGAAGAAAATACAAAGAAAATATGATTATTTATATTAATTATTCATCCATAAATGAGGAAGAAAATTCTGCCATTTGTGATAGCATGGATGGAACTTGGAGTATTATGTGAAGAGAAATAATCAGTCAGACAGAAAAAGACAAAAATGGCATAATACTGCCTCTATTTGGAATCTAAAAAGAAACAAAAGCAAACTTCATAGGTACAGAGAACAGATTGAAATTTTCCAGAGGCAGAAGGTGGGGAGGGTGGGCAAAGTAAGTGAAGGTGATCTAAAGGTACAAAATTCATTTATAAGACCAATAAGTCCTGGGGAAGTAATACATGACATGATAGCCATAGTTAGCACTGTATAGTATATCCAAATGTAGCAAAAAGAATAGATCTTAAAGTTTTCATTGCAAAAAAAAAAAAGATAGTAACTCTGCATGGTGACAGATGTTGCTGCTGCTAAGTCGCTTCAGTCGTGTCCGACTCTGTGTGACCCCAGAGACAGCAGCCCACCAGGCTCCCCTGTCCCTGGGATTCTCCAGGAAGAACACTGGAGTGGGTTGCCATTTCCTGACCCAATGCATGAAAGTGAAAAGTGAAAGTGAAGTCACTCAGTTGTGTCCGACTCCTAGCAACCCCATGGACTGCAGCCTACCAGGCTCCTCCATCCATGGGATTTTCCAGGCAAGAGTACTGGAGTGGGGTGCCATTGCCTTCTCCAGGTGATAGATGTTAAATTAAATAAACTTTGTGATAATTATTTCTCAGTATATACATATATCAAATCATTATGGTATACACCTAAAACTAACACAATTCAATGTTACATGTCAATTATACATCAATAAAAAAGAAAGAAAATTTTACAACTTTAAAGAAGTACCATGAGATCAGTTGTGTACATGTTGCAGTGGACTGCCTACTAAGCATCCAAATGGAAATGCAACTCTGCAGATAAATGTATGAGCCTAGTGTTCAGGGAAGAGGGCCAGGCTGGAGATATAAATTTAGCAGTCATCACTGCACAGATGGCATTTAATTTCACGAGACCAGATGAGAATACCAAAGCAGTGGGGAAAGAGAATGGCAGAAAAGAGAAGCAAGAAGTAAGCCCTGAGGATGCTCAAAGGTGAAGAGGTTGGGCAGATGAGGAAAAATGAACAAAAGGGCTGATAGAAAGTAGTCAGTGAGGGGGAGTAGGCAATGGTACCCCACTCCAGTGTTCTTGCCTGGAGAATCCCAGGGACAGGGGAGCCTGGTGGGCTTCCGTCTATGGGGTCGCACAGAGTCGAGCACGACTTATGCAACTTAGCAGCAGCAGCAGCAGTAGTCAGTGAGGGAGGAAGTAAACTAGAAGATACTAGTGAAGATATCTTTCACTTGGAAGGTAAGTGAAAAAAAGCATTTGAAGAAAAGATATGATAGTCTGCTTCAAATGCTATCGATGGTTCAAGTATTTTAGGGCTGAAAAATGGCAAGTAGAATTTACAGTGTAATGGTCATCAGTAACCTTGGAAAGAATAGTTTCAAAAGAGTGGTAAGGACAAAAGCCTGATGGAGAGGTTTGAAGGGAAAATAAAGGAAGAGGAATTGAAGACAGCAAGTAATAAAACCCGTAAGATGTTCTGTTTCCAAGGGGAAGAGAGAAATGAAGTGGTATAGTAGTAAGGATATAGGTCAAGAGAGAAAGAGAGGGAATTGCACTATTTTAAAAGAATATGGGGAAATTACAGATTCAATTATCTCCTCAGTCTCAGATATTTCATACATTTTACATTTAAGTTCTTAAGCAGCAATAACCAGGTTAAGCTATACATAAAAATACAGTAACAGAGAATTATTATAATGATAATTTTCTCTTGAGCAAGCAAATTGCCATATTAAAAATGTAGAGAACTAGTCAGTCTATTATACATTTAACTTGGATTTAAAAGAAAAAACAACAATTGACTAAAATATTCACCAAAAACTATCATTGATCAAAACCAAATCATAGTCTAGATCTGTATGTGGTCAACGAATTTATAATAGCATTAAATTTAAGAGTATGTGCTGTATAACACAGGGAACTCAGCTCTGTGATAACCTAGAGGGCTGGGGTGAGGGTGGGATGGGGTGGGGTGGGAGGGAAGGTCAAGAGGGAGGGACTATGTATATACTTATGGTTGATTCACACTGTAGTACAGTAGAAACCAATACAACATTGTAAAGCAATTATCTTCCAGTTAAAAATAAATTAACAAAAAAGAATGTGTGTTGATAATTCAAAATTAAGTAACCAGGATGTAGGGATGTGTTTTAGTAACATATAGCTCAACTGTTACAGTCTCTCATATTTTGAAAAATTAATAATTGGGTTATAATGAGAAGCAGCAAAAAAAATGTAGATAATATCTTCTAATCTGATGATAATTTTCAGTATTTAGGTTGTATCTGCTCAATTAAAATCTAAACTACATATGGAACAATTAAAATAATAAATCTTCAAAATAAAACTTTAGTGGAGAAAACAAACAAACAAAAAACATAGAGCTTTTATCCTATTACCTCTAAAACCCAGTTATCATTCCAGTAGTGAGAAGTGAGATATGGGGGGAGAGGTGCTATTGGTAAAGAACCGGCCTGTCAATGCAGTTTCGATCTCTAGGTAGGGAAGATCCCCTGGGGAAGGAAAAGGCAACCTACTCCACTATTATAGTGGAATATTCCATGGACAGAAGAGCCTGGCAGGCTACACTCCATGGGGCTGCAAGAGTAGGATAGGACATAGTGACTAAACCACCACCACCACCACTTATCTTTCTAAATAATGGTTTATAGAACACAACAAAGTCTGGGAGACTTTAAGAGATAGTAAGCCTCATTCCATATATTTCTTAGTAGCCAGTTACTCTGTCACTGGCTAGGAAAAAAAAAAAAATCTTTCATATCTACAAATTGAATGCACATCAACCACTTGTAAAATTGGCTATATAAAAATGAAATCTTAACAATCTGGTATGACTCCCTTCAACCTCTGTGCTCCATCCTTCCCTTAGTGTGGGACAAAATGCTATGATAAAGACATTTGAAAAGGGACTAATATTTTCTCAGATGATCTCTTCAAGTGGGGCCTCAAGGAAAGATCTAAGCCAAAATACTCCATTAGATACTTCCTTGGAGAATAATATGGTTATTCTTGAAATGCTGCAAAGGAAATAACTATAGTAAATCTGATTTAAAGAGGACAATTAAGTTAGAATTATTCAGTTCCAAGAAGTGGCTAAGGAAATATGGTCTATAAATGTAAAAGCTTGTTACTAACAAATCACTCCTTTATATCACAAGTGTAGGACCTTAGAAAGCTATAGCTTCAATAAACTTATGAACTAGTGTATTTATTGCCATTTCTTACTAAACCCTATGACTGAGATTCAGTAAAAAAAAAAGAAAAAGTCTATCTGTAAGAGGATGTGTGTTGAATTACTATATTATTTATGGGAAGCATGGGATAAGGGTGACGAAACTTTATTAACTGAATGAATACAGGAAACTCAGGAAATACTTTAAATAATGTGTGACATCATATTTACCCTGGGTGTTAGAAGAAATATGCACAGAACATTTACTACCCAAGACAGTGAACTGCATATATTCTTTATGAAATCAATTAATTTTACTCAAATTTTTGTTTGATAACTTCAAGTCTTAAGACTGCATTTTTTTAGTTGCACAGCCATATATCCAGATTTATTTGAGACATTTCAGATCTCAAATATAATGCAGAAGTGTACCAACTTGAGTTAAACCATGTGTTATGGCTTTGGTGTAGGAAGACATGGCCACCATACTACTAGGTCCCTTTGAGACAGAGATGGGAATTAAAGTGGTTATTTTAGAATAAAGGTACTTAACCTAAGTGAGAGGTAGGGGTGAGTATTCAGATGAGTAGACAGGTCTGGGTAGAGAGGTCACCTCGAAGATTAAAGAAAAAAGTATTCATTAACATTTTAGTAAATTAAATGAAAAAAATATTCTTCTTCTTGAATATTTGTATTCTTCACCATGTCAAGCAAATGTAAAGAAGCCATTCATGTTCCAAAATCAATTCTAGTATCAGTGGTTTTTAAAGAATGTGTACTGTATGTGCTTTAGAGAGAAATTCATTCCAGTTTGTTCCACATCCCTGGAAATTCCTCAGTCCAGGACAAACCAGGAACACAGGCATGTGTTGCTGATCTCAAAAGAAAACTTCCCATTTAATGAATTAGTGATTCAAAAGTAGAGTACATATTAAATTGAGAATCACTTGGTCCAAACCAAAAAAGGTTTGTACCTTGGCTATTGATATAATAAATAGAAGGTCAAAAACATATCCTGAACTACAGTGGTAAAATACTGAACTGCCACTTCTAGGGCAGGCCTATGAATTTAATCTTCTTACCTGGAAATATGCATGTTTTTATTAGTGAAGAACACATTTTCACAAATTTTGATTTCATCATGTACTATTCTTATAAAAACAGTAAGAAGATCACATCTTAAAATCCAATCAAAGCATATGATGCATTTTAATCCTTCACTTCCTTTCTGGTTTGCTTAGATCCCAGGTATATGCACAAGCACTGTGACTAGGGATGCCATCTACTGCCAGGGAAGCCTGCCTCATGACCCCCTCTTACTCTACTTTCTTTCAGTATTACTCTAGTAATTATATTTCTATGCTCTGCAATCAGTACCTTCTCTAAATGATATTATCTGCTTCAAAACAGTCTTTAAGGATCAACTCTTGGAGGGGAGCAATAAAC
Organism: Bison bison bison; assembly: GCF_000754665.1. Taxonomy (NCBI): domain Eukaryota; kingdom Metazoa; phylum Chordata; class Mammalia; order Artiodactyla; family Bovidae; genus Bison; species Bison bison. Next base: position 8,905,684 of record NW_011494919.1, on the reverse strand, counting down.
TGGGAGATTGGGATTTACATATACACAATGCTATATCAGATTAGATCAGATCAGATCAGATCAGTCACTCAGTCGTGTCCGACTCTTTGCGACCCCATGAATCACAGCACGCCAGGCCTCCCTGTCCATCACCAACTCCCGGAGTTCACTCAGACTCATGTCCATTGAGTCAGTGATGCCATCCAGCCATCTCATCCTCTGTCGTCCCCTTCTCC
>NW_011494919.1:8878022-8905369 GCF_000754665.1 Bison bison bison | reverse complement strand
TCTTTTCCAATGAGTCAACTCTTCACATGAGGTGGCTAAAGTACTGGAGCTTCAGCTTTAGCATCATTCCTTCCAAAGAAATCCCAGGGCTGATATCCTTCAGAATGGACTGGTTGGATCTCCTTGCAGTCCAAGGGACTCTCAAGAGTCTTCTCCAACACCACAGTTCAAAAGCATCAATTCTTCAGTGCTCAGCCTTCTTCACAGTCCAACTCTCACATTCCATATACAAAATAGTAAACTAATAAGGACCTACTGCTTAGCACAGGACATCTACTTAATACTCTCTAATGGCCTATAGAGGAAAAGAATCTAAAAAAGAGTTGGATGTATGTATACACATAATTTACTTTGCTGCACAGCAGAAAATAACACAATGCTGTAAATCAACTGTACTCCAATAAAAATTTTAAAAAAAATCAAGTCTTATATTGGGAAAGCCTAGACTGTGTATAACCACCCCTCAAATAAACGCCACTTCATTCTCTATTCATCATGAGCAGATAACAAACTGTTCTAGAAGGAAAAGCTGTTTTATTTTATATTTCTGAAAATTTGTGATAATTTGGAAGAAGAAGGTAAAGACTGAAATAGTGATAGTTAAGTAAAAATAATGGGAAAATTTAAGTCAGTAAGAAGGTAGGATTCCAGTACTCTTGCCTGGCAAATCCCATGGACGGAGGAGCCTGATTGGCTGAAGTCTATGGGGTCGCTAGGAGTCGACTGAGCTACTTCACTTTCACTTAAAAAAAAATTTTTTTTTAATATATTTTATTTTATTTTTTAACTTTACAATATTATATTGGTTTTGCCATATATCAACATGAATTCGCCACAGGTATACACGTGTTCCCCATCCTGAACCTTCCTCCCACCTCCCTCCCCGTACCATCCCTCTGGGTCATCCCAGTGCACCAGCCCCAAGCATCCAGTATCGTGCATCGAACCTGGACTGGCGACTTGTTTCATATATGATATTATACATATTTCAATGCCATTCTCCCAAATCATCCCACCCTCACCCTCTCCTGCAGAGTCCAAAAGACTGTTCTATACATCAGTGTCTCTTTTGCTGTCTCATATAGAGGGTTATTGTTACCATCTTTTCACTCTCATGCATTGGAGAAGGAAATGGCAACCTACTCCAGTGTTCTCGCCTGGAGAATCCCAGGGTTGGGGGAGCCTGGTGGGCTGCCGTCTATGGGGTCGCACAGAGTTGGACACGACTGAAGCGATTTAGCAGCAACAGTGATCTAAGACTTTACAAGCTGGAGTTTGCCCTGATACGTATTCAAGACTAATTTACCTAATTGGATATTCACTTGAATACCTCTACTGTCCATAGTAAATTACAAAGATCCTGAATTCCATACAATTGAATTTTAGATCCAACCAGTCCATTCTGAAGGAGATCAGCCCTGGGATTTCTTTGGAAGGAATGATGCTAAAGCTGAAACTCCAGTACTTTGGCCACCTCATGCAAAGAGTTGACTCATTGGAAAAGACTCTGATGCTGGGAGGGATTGGGGGCAAGAGGAGAAGGGGACGACAGAGGATGAGATGGCTGGATGGCATCACTGACTCGATGGACGTGAGTCTGAGTGAACTCCAGGAGTTGGTGATGGACAGGGAGGCCTGGCTTGCTGCGATTCATGGGGTCGCAAAGAGTTGGACACAACTGAGCGACTTATCTGATCTGATCTGATCTTACCTGATGTATGTGTATGTTCCTCCTTACCAGTGGTACTGAAACAAATAGTAATATCTTACTGAAGTATGAAAATTCATTCATTTTTTGTCCCTATATTTGAAACTATAAATATATTTATTTCTCTAAACATGTTTTATTTTTAATGTAAGGCAATTAAAATTAAATACTTAGAGTTGTAATATTATGAAATGCTAATCAGTTCACAAAATCATAAAATCTAAATTCATTTTATATAGTTTCTTTCTAAAATCACACAAAAATAATTTGACCTCATTCAACCTTTCACTTTTCACTTTTATGCATTGGAGAAGGAAATGGCAACCCACTCCAGTGTTGTCGCCTGGAGAATCCCAGGGATGGGGGAGTCTGGTGGGCTGCCGTCTATGGGGTCGCATAGAGTTGGACACGACTGAAACGACTTAGCAGCAGCAGCAGCAGCAATCTAAACTTAAAACAAATCTAAATATATCCTCACAAACACCAATACACACTAATAAAATTAACCTCTTCTCTTTTAGAACATTTTGGTAACTAGGCCACAAGAAGAAGTGCTTAGATATTTTTTAAAATTAAAATAAATATATAGAAATATGTAGCAGTCAATGCTCAAAAACAACAACAACAAAAAAATCAGTTATCTACAACAGTGATATTTCCAGAATATGTATTTATATGTTTTTTCTTATTTCTCAAAAATAAAGTAAAATCTGTAAGAATGCTTTAAAAATAGCATTAACAATATTCTACATGTAAACCTTAGGTTGAAATATGTATTATCATTACAGAAATCTGTATTGTCTGAACTTGTATGTTTTAAATCAGTTTCAACTGCTAACACAGTTGTCATTATAAGAGGTTGTTGGATACAGTATTTATTTTCTAGTTGGGTGTAGCAAACAGCAGTTAGACTCTGACAATTGGAAGATGCCTCTGAGAACAGAACCACCTATTATGATATATATGCACATGTCTGTGATAGTATTTTATAAGGCATATTGATATTTAGAATAACCATTTTGGTTTCTAGTTTTTCTTTAGCAGTCTCACAATTCCCTTTGGCATACGATCATTTGTTCACATGTTAATCTATTTAGAAAATAACTAACACTGTATTTGGCATTTACAACATTTGTTCATGTATGTCTGAGATAAAAAGACAAAATTTCATAAAGCACAGAATCAGCAATGTATTTTTTTTTTTTTTCCCAGACAGGGATGTGTCTAAAGGTTTCCAACATTAGTGTTAAATTCTCTGGATGGCAGAATGCTTCTGTCTCTCTACCTAACATATTCTAAGAAAAGTGAAAGTAGGTCAGGCTATTTTAGAAATATGAACTCTGTTACTGCATTACTTCTCAGTCTGCAGCAACCTTACCCAGGCATTCAGTTTTTTTGACTATGACAAACTGTTACTACATATGTCATTCTAGTTTTAAATGTAAATTTGTGATTAGTTGACTCCTAAGAAAGCATGTACTCTTGCCTGGAAAATCTCATGGACGGAGGAGCCTGGTGGGCTGCAGTCCATGGGGTCACTAGGAGTCGGACACGACTGAGCGACTTCACTTTCACTTCTCCCTTTCATGCATTGGAGAAGGAAATGGCAACCCACTCCAGTGTTCTTGCCTGGAGAATCCCAGGGACGGGGGAGCCTGGTGGGCTGCTGTCTATGGGGTCGCACAGAGTCGGACACGACTGAAGTGACGTAGCAGCAGAAAGAAAGCATGTGCTAATTTAACCTTATTAACAAATAAATTAAAATGAAGTGTCTGAATTTTCTGCTTGACAGATTTAGGGGAAATAGAAATATGTATTGTAAAAGCAAAAATAACTTGTAAGTTGTATTATATTCACATTTACTAGCCAAAACATTTTGTCATCACATGATATGTGTCATTGAGAAGTGTCAAAAATGTCACTAGCCTTAAAATTAGTCACAGCACCCACTGAAAACTTATTTGATTCTATTTTGTTACTGCTGCTGCTAAGTCACGTCAGTTGTGTCTAACTCTGTGCAACCCCATAGATGTCAGCCCAACAGGCTCCCCAGTTCCTGGGATTTTCCAGGCAAGAACACTGGAGTGGGTTGCCATTTCCTTCTCCAATGCATGGAAGTGAAAAGTGAAAGTGAAGTGGCTCAGTCGTGTCCAACTCTTAGCAACCCCATGGACTGCAGCACACCAGGCTCCTCCGTCCATGGGATTTTCCAGGCAAGAGTACTGGAGTGGAGTGCCATTGCCTTCTCAATTTTGTTACTATAGGAGCACTAATAAATTTAATGAGATAACTTACAAAGGACAAATACAACTTTATTCTAGAACACTGGAAAATAACCTATGATGAGAAAAACCATGGGTAAAGCTAATTACTGCTGATTGTGTGAACCAATTTCCCTGTTGTGTGAAAGACTGTGGAGAAACAGGAAGAGACACACATTGGTGTTTAAAGAAGGAAACTTTGTTAACATTCATTCAGGAAGAGCATCCTTAAGCAACAATGCTATACCTTCCTGTCCACAAAATAGATTGCTAACTTGGAACAAATATGTGACTTTGGTCTCATTTTACTTGGGAAGGCTTGTAGGGAAAGCTACCTTGCTGTCTTCAGAGTAAAATCTGGACTCACAAACATCTCAAGATATTCATACATCTGCTATTTTTGCAAATAACATACTTATCCCTGAAATATATAAATATTTGCATTGTTTTAAAAGGTATATTTCCTGGGAAACATCAAGGGAGCTTGAAATACATAATTCTCCATCAAATAAAGGAAAATGTAGCATGTTGGACCCAAAGTAATTCTTGAAGACAACTGGAAACTGATTACTGCTTAACTGTTTCCCCAGGTATGGAATGACTCTTGGAGCCTTTTCTTATCCACTGTCAAAGACATTGTTCATCTTTTCCCATTCTGTTAGCTTTGAATCAGAGATTATGCTGATTATCTTATATTTCCAAGCAGATAATTCCATTTATAATGTACACACAAATATATTCCATACTAGTCACATCTTAGACTATCAGTAATACTTGATGAATGAATGAAACACCAAAAACATTCCATTTAATATCACTTAAACAGAAGTCACAATACCACCATCTCTACATTCTCCAATAAGAAAAAACCTCCAGCCCCATTACAGATTTAAAAAAAAGTTAATAGGTTTACCTGAGAAAAATATACTTATAAATTATATAAAACTTTTGTTGCTAGATTCAATCTATCAAGTTTACTTGATGATAAAAATCATATGCTATCAATGATAGAGAAAATAAAACTGTCATGTAGTTATCACAATGTTAAAATTGTCATGTTACTTCTCATTCTCAAAAGTTTCTATTAAATAAATAAATGAATAAAACCACTTAACTTAGACACTGTTTCAAGATTGTAAATTCACATTGTTTAGTACACAGGGTACATTTTTGCAAAGAATCAATAAAGTTTATAAATGGTTGTAATTTAGGTCCAACTCACAGATCTCCGTAAAAGATTTTAATATGACCTAAGTCCAAGTCTTGCTTCTCTGGTGGCTAAGTGGTAAAAAATCCGCCTGCCAATGCAGGAGATGCTGGTTTGATCCTTGGGTTGGAAAGATCCCCTGGAGGAGGAAATGGCAACCCACTCCAGTGTTCTTGCCTGGGAAATCTCAAGGACAGGGGGGCCTGGCGGTCTACAATCCACGGGGTCATAAAGAGTCGGACACTACTTAGTGACTAAAATAGCAAAACAACAACCATATGTCCAAGTCTGTACTAGTAATCCTATAGTCACTGATCAATATTTATAATTCTTTGCATCTTATTATTAATATTTTCCCTGCTACCAAAAAATACCTTAACATAATTGACCCATTTGAAGTATGTCAATTAAACAATTATCACAACAATCAAATAGGAATTGTAATATTTCAGAAGCACATTTTTGTCACTTCAGGAAGATTGGGATTTTCTTTACCCCTCACCTTTTTACCAGCCACATGATAAGAATGCATTTTCTCTAGTTATAAACCACAAACACTGACTCCTGTGTTTAGCAGAATATGTAAACCATAGGAATAAAAGCAGTGTAAATCATGACCATCTGCCAGGGCAACCCTATTCACCCAAATCCAGACACCTACCCTTTTTCCCACCTGCCAATGAGAAGAGTAATTGTGCCTCCATACACCTTACAGTTTCAATGCCAACTAAACATAACTAAAGTCTTCTATTTTTCTTCTATCAAAATGTCCTGTCACAACCTTATTAGCCACACATGAAATTCATATTCTAAAATATTTTAAAATGTTTTATTCTAAAATAAAATATTCATAACTAAAATATTTTTAGTTAAACCAATGAATTGCCTTAATGTACATAACAATTTGGAAAACAAAGAGTAAATATTTTCCCTCATTTTTTCTTTTACACCTATTACTTTCTCAACTATATGTCAGAGAAAGAGATTTGAATAAGAATTTCAAACTGGAAGACACGAATGAATCAAATGTTTTGGCTGGTTTACAAACAGTCTCTCTTTTAAAAATTTAAAGATGCGGAAAATGGCTTAAATTGATCTAAGGTATCTTCCTAATCTATGATTATAATGGAATCCTGCAAAACAATAGAATGATTATTAGGCAAATTTCCACTTGGTATAAATTTTGGCCTACAAAGCACAACCCATAGCACAAAATGCTGAGCAACTCAAAGAAAAACCCAATTTACTTTATACAAATAATTGTTATTGAGGAGAAACCTGAAAACAAACTTTTCTTGTTATATTTTTTATAGTTCAAAATATTTTCTTAGAAAAATCTAAAAGCCTGTAAAAGGTATAGCTGTACATAGTCTGCTCATTGAGATGTTTACAAACATTTGGCTTTAAAATTATGACTATTATTCCTGTGTATGATTGGTTCCAAAATATCTTCTAATCGTGGCCTTCTTAGTGGTGTTGTTTGTTTTTCTTTCTAACTCACCTCATGACCTAAAATCCCTGACATGAATCCTATCTTTAGTCTTTTAGACCTTCATCAAAACTAACTCATGACAGAAATAAATCCCTACTGCTGGTTATTAAATGAGAAATTTTTATTACTCCTTTAGTGATAAGAACTTTACTTCCATTCAAATGATTTCATTTAGGGAGATTCCTGAATTCTACTTTTTTAAAAAATAATTTATTTTTTAAAATATTTAAATTATTTAAAAAATAATTAATTTTTAATGTTTCAATTAAATTGTTTTAATTTTAATGGTAATTATTTTATAATACTGTGATGGATTTGGCCATACATCAACATGAATTGCCACAGGTATACATGTGTCTCTCCCGTCCTGAAACCCCCTCCCACATCCCTCCCCACACTATCCCTCTGGGTTGTCCCAGAGCACTGGCTCTGGGTGCCCTGCTTCATGCATCGAACTTGCATTGGTCATCTATTTTACATATGGTAATGAATTCTGCTTTTATGATATTCATTTCTCTTGGAAGTGTAAAAAATTTGTCTTTGTCTTGAAGTGAACACAGGTGTCTACATGTACAAGCAACACACTACACACTAAATCTCTTGAGAACTATTTTGAGAAACACTGGCAGTTTACTTATTTTCTTTTACTGTTTGAAGAACTTCTTCCTTAAAAATAAAAAAATCTTATGTTTCCCACTTTGCTCAACTGTGGTGGAGGGACTATGCTGCTGCTGCTAAGTCGCTTCAGTCATGTCCGACTCTGTGCAACCCCATAGAGGCAGCCCAGCAGGCTCCCCCATCCCTGGGATTCCCCAGGCAAGAACACTGGAGTGGGTTGCCATTTCCTTCTCCAAGGCATGAAAGTGAAAAGTGAAAGTGAAGTCACTCAGTCGTGTCCGACTCTTTACGATCCCATGGACTGCGGCCCACCAGGCCCCTCTGTCCATGGGATTTTCCAGGCAAGAGTACTGGAGTGGGGTGCCGTTGTCTTCTCCGTGAGGGACTATGGTGATGTCCTATTTGTAATTAAATGTTCTCCAGATTAAATGGTCTCCAGTGCGTAAGGAACTTTAGAAAGATCACTGAGACCTCTAAGTGAAATCAATGGGAACATCTACAACTACTCCTTGGGTGTCTGCACACTAGCCATGCAAGAGAGTGACTGCAGAAGGCAGTTTATTCAGTAAACTACAATGAGACAATTTATCTTTCTGGTTACAATGGTCTCTACGAAATGCCACAGCTGATTCCTGTTAAAACAAACAAACAATTTTTTCACTACTTACTATAGAAGGTAAATTATCTTTGTTGTTTCCATTTTACCATTATAGTATTTAAAACAGAGGAAAGTTAGATGATCCTTTGATAGTTAGAAATCAAATAATTGACAAAAACAGAAGATTCATTTTAACTCCTAGACCTGTGTGTCAAAATCTGAACCTGATCTTTGTAATATGCATACTGTTTCTATAAAGTAATGATATGTCCCCGACAACAACTAATAGCTTTTGAAATTCTTGGAGAATATAATACCTAAGACTTTGGCCTTTGTTTCAATTCAGCCAGTCACTTCTGTTACCAGGGTGTATTCCAACTCAGAAATCTTAGTCTTAGCATCCTTCATTTTGACCATAGACTTCATTTCTTCCCAAAACTTATTTCTGCCAAATCTGCTCTTCAGATTCTCAGAGACTGTCATTGCCCTCATCCTTTCAAATTGCTCCTGTCTATTAGAACTATTCATCTTTTTCTAATTTGGACTTAGTTGTTTCCCCATTGAATAATTTTCTATGGAGTTCATTTAAAGTATTTGCATCATTATGCTTCCACAGAATATGTCGAGCAAATGCATATTTGGGTCAGTAGCATGTGTGTCTTTTTATTCAATTACCTAAACATGGATGAAAACACACGCACACACACACACAGGCATTCCTCTACTAAATGGCAGTATTACAAAATCAGTATTTCCTAACCCAGCTGGAGCCTCCGATCCGTGAATTCTTTCCATATGCACTTTCCACTTTTGTTCACCTAATCAATAACACTGTATTGGTGAGGAATAGTCTTTCACAATTTCTTATCCTCAAAATTAAGCTTATGTGAAGCCACATTGCCATATTTTCTCATCCTTTAATAAAGAATCTATGACCTGATGCCTTAAACGCCTTCGTCCTCAAACTCTGGTCGATTACTCATATCATCCAATTTAGATATCATCCAATTTAGATATCATCCAACATAGACACCTTGAAAAGTCTCTGTATTGTCTCTTTTTCTAATCTAATCAGTATGCTCATATGCATCCCATTCTAAGCAAATAATTTTCCCTTGATCTTATTTTAACCCCTGGCTGCTTCCAATATCTTTTAACTGGATTTTAACAAAATTTTAATATTTAATAATAATCACTTGTATCCACCTTGACACCTCCAGATTCATTCATCAACACACTGGCATTCATTTTCCTCCCCAAGAAATCTCCCTTTCACTGAACTTAGCATCCTGTTAATTAAAAAATTATGTGGACACTACCTATAGCACATCTGCTGAACTATATTCAAACTATGTTCAAACATTCAAAGTTTCTTCAGTTCTCACATATTTACATTCATGATGATCCTGACCTTACATCTCTTTGATGAGCTCTTGAATAACCTTTTTTTTTTTTTTTTTGCTAGTATTCAGTACTATTATGACAGCCCTTTGCAATCTATATTTGTTTCCATGTTATCCTGATAACTTCTTCTATAATGACATTTTCATTTACCATATCCTGTAAGTCCTAAATCTATTACTCAAACTCCTCCCCTACCTTTGGTCTTAATATCAAAATGCATGCAGTATGGCAATGTAGAGTTCTTAGTTAGCATGTGCAAAAATGGATTCATCTTTTCCCAAAAATGAATGATTTTTTGGTACTTTTTGTCCAAGTTAGTGGTATCTTAGTCAAATAAATCAAACCAAAACCCTGGGAGTAATTCTTGAATTCCCTCTCACTTTTTTACCCATTAATCTAGTCATCAAGTCCAGAAAATTTGATCATGAAAGTAGCTTATGAATATATCCCTTCTCTACATATTGAACAGCTCATTATGCTACTTGATAATATCCAAAGAATCCCATAAACCAAAGATTCCCATAAATTAACTGGGAGCTTAGAGGTCATGCACAACTCAGATATTTTTGTTTTCCAGTACTATTAGTATTGATCAAACACAGTGATAATAGATTTTCTCCATAATAACAAGAAGTTATCATGGTAGCTCAGAATAAAAAAAAAAAAAATCCATTCCATACCCATTTCCTTGCATGTAGACATGGAGTAGAATCCTATGCCAGTTTCCAGTAACTTCCTAAATGATTTTGTTCTCTTCCCGTTAAATTGGCCATTTCCTCTGCTGCCTGCACATGCAGAACCAGAAGAAGAAGGGTCACAGCCCAGGAATGGTGGGGGAGTGACTAAGATGGAATCTGGTTCCCTGTAGTTTTGGTAGAACAGAGCTGACATTCCAACCTAGGACTGCATTTTCCCAGACCTATCTATGAGTAATAAATAATTTCATTCTTATTTTAGGATATCCTGTTATTAGCAGCTGAACCTAATTCTAATGAATATACCAGATTTCTGGCTATTTTTGAAAGACTGGACAATCTGGCAGTTCTCTGCCATGCTTCCCCATGGCAACAACTGACTAGAACAGAACAGGCTTCATTTAAAATTTTTTTTCAGTATCTTCCTCTCTATACTGGATTTTTTTAATAGTTCATGTTATTTGCCTTGGAATGTCAATTCCAAAGGAAATCAACCCTTAATATTCATTGGAATGAGTGTTGCTGAAGCTACAATACTTTGGTCATCTAACACAAAGAGGCGACTCATTGGCAAAGACTCTGATGTTGGGAAAGATTGAAGGCAAAGGGTGGCAGAGGATGAGATGGTTAGATAGCATCACCGATTCGATGGTCATGAATTTGAGCAAACTTCGGGAGGTAGTGGAGGACAAAGCAGCCTGGGATGCTGCAGTCCATGGGGTCACAAAGAATCAGACACGACTTAAGGGACCAAACAACAACATCAAAACTAAGACAGGATAAAAATCAAATTTTCTTAAACTAACATTTAAAGTTCCTGATGACTTGGTGCCTAATTATTTTGATAACCCTTTTGTGTGTGTGTACTTCTTTCTCCTCCTAAACAAACTCCTTGTATTTCCCTATTGACACCAGTCTCTTTCTAACTTTACTACCTTGGTTTATGAATTAGCTGCTGCCTAGAAAGATCCAATAACTCTCCCTACTCCAAACAGCACACATACTCTGGGTGCTTCCTGTGATGGTCAACCTGAGATGTTCCTTCTTACAAGAGGTCTTTCCAGCCCTTTAGATTGGTTGCAGCTTCCTCTTCCCTCTTGCAATTTCCTATGTGTATCTATTACTACATTGTTTTAAAAATAAATTTCTGCTAAAGAATCTACTACTCAACAATATTTTAAATAAAGAGACTTAAAATATGTAGGGTGTTATTTTTGAATCAAGGGTTACCAGAAAGATTATGAATCAGTAAGTTTAAGACAGTGCCTAAGAATCTGAACTTGAAAGAGGCACATCTGGTGGTTTTCACCCACATTTTGACAGGAAATGTCTTTAAAACATGAGCTCCTTGAGAGTGTGGGCTGTCTTATTTATCATATTGCACCCGACACCTAGCAGGCTGCCTTTTACTCAATAAATGCTTGTTAACACAAGTGTCTTGTGTCTGCACTCAGGAAAAGCAGAGATTCTTGCAGGTCATGAGGCCAATTTAATAAAACGCAGATAAAGTAGATAAAGCTGTAAGTTGGACACGACTGAAGCAACTTAGAAGTATGTATTTACTTATAATTGGAACTGCTGCTGCTGCTACTGCTAAGTCACTTCAGTTGAGTCCAACTCTGTTGGACCCCATAGACAGCAGCCCACCAGGCTCCCCCGTCCCTGGGATTCTCCAGGCAAGAACACTGGAGTGGGTTGCTATCTCCTTCTCCAGTGCATGAAAGTGAAAATGCATGAAAGTGAAGTCACTCAGTCGCGTCTGACTCTTCGCAACCCCGTGGACTGCAGCCTACCAGGCTCCTCCGCCCATGCGATTTTCCAGGCAAGAGTACTGGAGTGGGTTGCCATTGCCTTCTCCGATAATTGGAACTAAATATCTCTTAATATCTGTGAATGTCAGTACGGCACCCTAATACATATTGGCCACACAATAATTCTATTGGCTGACCATACACGCTATATTAAAAAATAACATGTATGTTTTGTTTTGGGATACCAAATGTAAAACTAGTAAGTTTTCAACTTAGTAATGAAACATGTTCTGAATTGACAAAAATTTTAATTAACTAATAAAAGGGAAATGGCTATTTTTACATTCCTAATTTCAGATACTTCACTCTAGACATTCTTTTCATTAATCTAATTTACTAAAATCACATAGAAAAATGTTCGTTTCAGTTTTTAACCCAAATGTTTGTGAATATTATAGAATATTTTAAAATTATATCTAAATAAGTACTTATAATACCTTTAAGGTACAGAAATACCTTTAATGAAATAAAACAATTAAATAGATTTTATTAAAAATATTTTCTGCTCAGGTGGAAGATGCTCAGTTTTTCTGTGCTTGATATGCAGCTAATTTTAAAAAATCTACCAGTCATATTTGTTCCCCGATGACCAACTTGAGTTCCACAGTTATTATATATAATGCCATTCAGAGAAAAAATCTAGATCAAGCTGCTATCTGGATCTTCACTAGCTATTTCCTGTTCCTCTTACAGCACTTGACTTTCATAGAGCCTCTTTGTAACTTTTCCTATAATTTTTATTCATCACTTTTTCTTCATGTCCTTGCCAGACTCCACTATATGCCCAAAACCACATATGCACTTGGGTTTTCATTTTCTTTCTTAATAGACCTTGAAATTTCCTTCTTAATGCCAACAATTAGTCAAACTGAGGGTTCCCATTAACTGTGCAGGTTTCCTGACTAATGTCTCAGGGTGATAAATTTTAACCCTGGGCACATTTTTAGAGTGCCATAATAAGTATCTTCAATTTGGCACTGTGTCTCCTTAAACAATATTCTTTTTCATTTTACGGGCTGGTTTTCAAGATGAGATGAAGGATAGACATATTGAACCTGTTTACCTGTCCACACAAATTTATAGAGTTTAATTTTAGCATTGACTTAAAAGAAGAATCGTAATTAATTATAAAATTACTCAGTGCAATATGTAGACTCATATTTGGAAAAAATCTTCTAAGGCTCAGGTTAATTACAAATAATAGATAATGAGCAAAAATGATATATTCTTCAAGAAAATTCATTACTCAAAACTATAATCCAAAACAAAATTATCCTAAATATAAGTGAAGCACAGCTCAAACATACATTTTACTACCTACATTAAATCCAAAGAACAAATAACCTTTGTCCATGAGTTGCACTTTTGTTAATGCAGAAAAACTCTAATGGTAAAAGTAGTTAAGATATAATACTAGGCTGCTGAAATAGTGTGATTCGTAATCATCTATAGTCGAATAGAATCAAACAGCCCAGTTTACAAAATGTCTTTGTGCATCTAAAAAACACAGGTTCATTTCTTTCTTCATAATCAGTAGGATAAGAGTCTCAAGAATTCCTTAATTCAAAAGGCCCAGATGATTAGGTTTTCCTGCCATTTTTGCTATGCCCCCATTACATACATATGGAAAATGAGAAATTATCTCTGCAGCAGGCCTCATGATACACAGCCAGAGTCAAAATGACATTTAATTTTATCTCAAATGGTGTTAACTACATTTCATCAAAGGAGTGGAAAAATGCAAGCTGTGTTTACAACATAGAGACAATAGAGGGCAAATATTTGGTTACTCTTGACTCCTTTTATCCCTACAGCACACTTTGGATTATTTCTTCACCTCTTGTGCAGAGCAGTCAGGAGCAACTAGTATGGTGTATTTCTCCCTTAAACTTGAATTCTTTTTCATTTTTCCCCAAACATTCATGGATCAGGTGGGAGCTCTCTTTCAGTAAAGCAATAAATTTTTGATGTTTCTAAACATGAATTAAATAATTTAACAAAAAAAAAGTATATATGCGTATCATGCATCTGCCTGAATTTTTAAGAAAACTAAGAATCACAGAATTTACTTTTTTCTGTCCAAAAATTTCTGTACAATGATTATAAAAAATACACCACAAATTAATTTTAGTTGCTGCAGTGAATCCATCAAATGTTGTAAAACCCCTAATAAAAACAGATACAGCAGGATCCCTCGTAGAATCAATAGGAACTTAAAATTTCAGTATAGTGTTATTAAAGTTTATAATATAGGTATTTCTTTCCTAATCTTTAGAGGTATAAGTGTTTTTTTTTTTTTAACCCCAAAATTAGGCAGTGAATTTCAAAGTTACCAAGCTGGTTAATTACCAAGACAGTAAATGTCCTTAAAATTTCCTAAAAAAATGAATGAAATGAAGGCTTTTTTAACAATAAAACTTGTAACTTCTTAAAAAAATGAAAAGTAATTATTGCTTAATGAATGACTATTGCTTTTATAAGACAAAAAGATTATAAGAATTATAAAATATTATGAAGAAAAAATCAATGTCATATAACATTCTCTTTGGCTTAAAGCAATTTGGGACAAGATATGCTTGAGCTTAATAGAAACTAACAACCCTTTATAAATATTTTTAAAGAATGATTAAATTTCAAAACCACCTAGGAAACTCAAGTCTTATTAAATATTGATCCTTATTTCAGACTGTGTGTTACCCATTTGGCAAATTTCACATGAGCAAAACATTTAAACTAATTCTAAAAGTAACAAGTGACTTTCGTAAATCAATAACAAAGCTCTGCTTTACTTATTCAATAAACTAGGCAAATACATCATTTTCTTTCTAGTTATTCTACTAGAGTTGTAAATTAGAAAATAAAAAAGTTATAGTATTTCCCTGTTTTTCAGTCTAGACTGATTTTCAGTGTTATGCTCTCCCATTCCATCCTTTCTGAATCAGTGACCCAGAGGTTATGGTCTATTATTATCTTCATTCTTAAACCATGAGTGTGTGTGTGGAGGGGGGAGGAGTAGTGGGTGTATGTGTATATGTGCACATGCACAAGGCAGGGATAATTTTTCCTGAAAGACTCCAGTAGGTTTTTCTAAAAAAAATTTTTTTTGTCATATTTCTTTTCTGAGATACAGCACTAAGACTTGTTTGCTTTTTAGGTAAATCTAATTTCATATAAATACATATCTAACTTCATAAATTGAATATATTATGATTAGTTAATCAGGAAGATAAATCCCTATACCCTCTTTGAAAGATAATCACTTTTATAATAGACTTAGGAATGGAAATATTTGTTTACTAGTATCATGCTTTGCTATTTTTATAACATTGATTTGGAAAGAGTTTGGGTCCTGACAAAATGATGAAAATAATAATTTTGTCTTGCCATTTTGCAACTATATTTAAAGTATAAAGCTGTGTATTTTTATAAGTATTCATTCAATCAAGTAACATCATATTACTATTATATATCATTCTTCAATTAAGCAAGGAGGATAAAACCTGCAGAACACATGAGCCTCACTCAGGAAGAACTTGCAATGTATAAAATCTAAAGAGTGAAGATTTTCAAATGTTCAATAACATCTGTTTATCACAGTGAACATAGGTATCGATTATTTCAATAGAAGGTGGGAGGTGACTTTTTCGTCAAGTGGAATTTGCCTACTGAATTAACAAAGGAGCTCAAATTAAAACAAATTGACCTTTTGTTTCATTAAGTATGGTCCTAACTGATAAGTTCAGATGGAAAATCAATCAGTATTTTAACACACCAAATTAGAGGAAATACACTTGCTTATAAACTTCAGTTAGAAAGTCACCCAATTACAAATTTAAGAAACTGCATACTAATCAGCCTAGGCCATCAATCTATTATTAATTTTATTTGTTAGGCTTGGGTATTCCATATATGAAAATGACAAGTCACTAAAGACAAGTGGGATTGGGGTAACTTTTGAAGGGTACACTGTTTTAAAATAAATTCTACTGTGAACAATTAATCTTATTTCCATGAAACTAGGGCTAAATGACTGCATCGTTCAGAGCCATAGTAACAGAGAAATGTTCCTTTGAGTGTTCTATATTTATTGAGACACAAGCTATTTTGAACCACTAGGTCATAAAGTAGTGATCTATCCTGTGTTTCAACAGATGGCAAAATTGAAGAAAGGCCAAGCTCTTCATGGTAAATGGCACACAATTAGACTCAGAGATGCCTGAAAGCCATAGGAAATAAATGCAATGGCTTCTCTTTTTCTTTTATTATTATTAGTTCTCTGAATTGCTACTTTCTTTCAGAAAGAATTGGCTCTAAGCCTATTATTTTAGATCACTACACTATGAGTTTGGCTTTCTATAAGACCTGAGCTTATTTTGTTCTGTTTTTCCCCTCCCAAATTAAGTTATGTCAAGTAATTATCTCTTCTGCCCTCCAAGTCTTAAATAAGTGTTTTGGAAAAACAAACAAGGGTGTTGTGACTGACAAGAGGGTAGTGGCTTCTGAAGTCAATAAGTGTGGGAAATATTGCATATCACATATTTCTCACGGGGACTCAGAACCTTTCTTGAAATCAGTGAAGTCCTGTAATAAGGACTAGGACTTAGGTTATTTAATGTGGCATTTCTCCAAATTTTAAAAATCAAGAAATCATTTTTGGAGGCTGTAGTTTTTTATATTTATTAGATGGTGGGAATATTGCACATGGTTCTATAAATAGGAGAGTTACCACAGATTATACTGGAAGTAGTCCCTGGGAGGAAAGCATGTTTCCTTTCCTAAGCAAATGTATTCTGACATCTTAGCTGGCTTCAGTTTTGGCACTGGAAGGAAAAATGAATTGCCTTCCCAAATGACAATGTGGATTATTAGCAACCTCACAACAGCAATAACATTATATTATAGATGTGTTCATAGATAGGTATAATGACAAACAAAAGGAACTGTGGTCTTTGGTATACAAACTAATAAAGAATCTTCAAAACCAAATGTAATAGCTATTCAGTTCTATAACTGATTGTGGTGGAGAATTTGTTTTGTAATAGCACCAATCTGAATTCCCTTCCCAGTTCTATTGGACACCTTGGGAGCAGCAAAATGGCAAAATTCTCCATTCTCATTTTCTTAAATGATAGAGAAGCAATCTCTCAGATTTCTTTATTAATAAAAAAGTCAGTTGGCTCCATAGCATAGCATATTTACACATAAAGGTGACAAAGTAAGTCTTCCTGCCAAATATCACTATTGAAATGCTAGCATTAAAAATGCATTTATTTGTTATCATGCTGCTCTTAGATTTTTTAAATACCCCACCTTTTGCCAGAAAAAAAAACAAACACATATTGTGTTAAGCCACCATGTCACTTTAGTACTATTTAGCTTGAAGGTTTTTCTTTTCTTTTCTTTCTGTGGCTTAGTTAAAAATGGCCACAATGCAGAGATTTAAATGAAGTTTATGAAGTGGAAGCACAAAGGGAACAGAAATTAAATTTTAGAGTATCAGTTACTGTACAATAGTAGAACAAGCTAGGAGATGGGGGTAAATTTAATTGTGTTAAAATTTTTTTAAAAAAGTATGTGCTTACTTCAACATAAAAATGGAATGGGAAAACATAACAAGATAACATTATATATCTGTAATCCCTGGAAAAACAACAAAATTGATGTCAAAATATGTCACAAAAAGTTGGGGAAGATAAATACTGATAATCTCCCATCAAGTACCCAGTTGTGCAGGTAAAATGCATCAGTTTTAAAGTCCCTCTGATCTGGCTTTGCGTTTTGACTCTGCCTCTGAGCAAGGTACTCCTAGGTAAAGTGCTTTTTAATCTTCAGATTCTTTATTTGGAAAGTAGCGATTTAAAAAATGACCTACCAGATATAAATATTTTGAGGATTATGTAAAAATATTTATGCAATAGAGAATCACTCTTAATGGCTAAAAGCCTCCTGAAAGTTCATAATGGAGTAACCTCGTATAGGCATTTTAAGTGCTCTGATACATTTAATACTAATAACATTACTATGAAGTAGATGCTATCATTGTTGTTTGCATTTTACAAATAAGAGAATCAAGTAGCTATAAGATTAATAACTTGGTCAAGTTCACACAGCTAGCCAGAGCTAGGATTAGAATTGATACAGTCTGATTCTAGACATGAGGCTGTAAATTACTCCAATAATTCTTATCAAACATGACTAATTTATTGTTAGACCTCTTCAATCATTATTTTACCCCTGGCCTATTTTGTACACATTTAAAATTATATTATGATAAAATTCCCTGGCATAATATAAAATATCCATATATTGAAAGAAAAAAAACTTAGATACATATCCCATATAATTTGGAAAATTTTATATAATATGTATAATGCAAAACATTTTTGTATATTTCAATGAATCTGTAATAAAGCTTCTATTTGAGCTTTACTAGAGGAATTCGATCTAGTCCTGAGAATGGCAAACCACCTCCCACAGGCCAGATCAGTTCTGCTGCCTGTTTTTATGTCACCTGTGAGCTAAGAATTGTTGTTGCATTTTTAAATGGTTGAAAAAAACTAAAGGACAATATTTTGTGACATGCAAAAATTATATAAGATTTAAACCTCATTGAATAAAGTTTTTAACTCTTTCAACATAAATTTTTGGAAATTTATTTTCTCTCTTGCTTGATACACATCTAATTAATTTACATATGGACTTAGTATCTCCTAAATAACCTAGATTTTGTATCTTAGCCCATAGAGCATAAAACACTTATTAAATCTAGCCCATTACAGAAAAATTTTTTCTGACCCCTTGATTGTAGTCCACAGCCTCATTTTAGGTATGAAAATTGGAACTTACGGTACTTAAGAGATTTGCCTAGCATCACAAAGCTAGTTAGAGGAGAACATAATCTAGAATCAAGGCTTTCTGACTAAGTTCCTTGCCACGGGCCCCATAAGATCCCAAGACTTCAAACTCTGTAGCACTGTGAGGCTGTCTTGTGAGAAACCAAACAGAGCTCTCAACCAGCTTTTAACTTTCTTTTTAAAAATAAGCTGAGTATTTATGTCATGGCATCCCAACCAAACAGAAAGAAGCAAGCACTTAGAGCCTTGTGGGAAAAGTATCCTTGTACAAGCTCTAAAATGAAAATTTGAATTTCAGCAGGACTAAAATAAAATGAAAAGTAATCACACTTTACTCAGAAGATTAAGTTCAATTACACTTAAATTGTCAGGGATTAGAGACAGTTAGTGATGGTGTGCTGAAACTGTTCTATGAGGAAAACATTAAATATTTTTTACTGTGTTATCTACTGAAAAGTTGGACTAAATACCAAATGGGACATAGGGTTTTGAACAGCTAACCAGACCAAACCACAGAGTTGAAAGCCAAAGTAAAATAAAGTCTTCAAAACAGAGTCCAACATTTGACTAACTACCAAATAAGAAGAGCCTGATCCTGTCTTGTTTTATGCTTGATTATTAAAGTTAATCTTCCTTTGCCAGAAATTTGTCCTCTTGGGGGGAAAAAAAGTTTAGTCTTTTGTCTCTGGTAATGGATAAAATTGCTTGCTTCCTTCTCACTCAGAAATATGCTTATTAAAGCAGCAGCTTAAGTATTTCAATTTAAAGTTCACACTATCCCTTTTTACTATAGGCTGTTTAGCCTTGTCTGAGCCATTTTTTTCCACTTTCAATTGATTTTCATAAATGAATATTTTGCTAGGTTTTATATAGGGTCTTTTGGTTTGAGGAGAAATGTACAGACATGAGAGATATCATACATGTTTTGTAACTTTTCTACATTAGTTATGTCTAGAACCAAGTTTACATTCAATTTTCAGCAAGTCTGCCATGAAGGTAGAGTGTACCAGTTAAATACAACCATAGGTTTAGTTTTTAATTCTATAAAATGGAGCCACCGATAAAAGATGAATGATGAATTCCAAGTCTTTTTCTTCTCCTTAAACTCTCCCTGACCTCCATATTTCTATGTCCAGCAGTCTACTCAGAATCTGTAAACAGGAATCTCACTCTTAGCATGTTCAAATTCGAACTCTAAAATGTACAGCTGCTTCCTCTAGCCTTCCCTTCTCAATAAAAGTTGCCACCATCAAGTTAGTTGATAAAGAAAACACACACACATACCCTTGTAACTCTCATATTATTTTCCTTGGCACTCTCACATCTGCTCTGATACAACGTTCTGCTGGAGACGAAACTATACCACACAAGCCACCACTTCTTTCCACCACTGCTACAACTGGCCAACACGCCATCGTGGCTTTCCCAAGCTCTGCAACAGCAGCTTCTTGACTTCTGCTTTCCCTCTGGTAATTCACTCTCACTAAGCAAGTCAGAGGATGAGATGGTTGGATGGCAACACCAACTCAATAGACATGAATTTGAGCAAACTCTGGGAGATAGTGAAGGACAGGCAAGCCTGGAGTGCTGCAGGCAATGGGGTCGCAACAAGTCACGCACAATTTAGCAACTGAATAACAACAATGAACAACAAAACAAGCCAAAATGGCTATATAAAATACTTGGATCATATTATTTGCCTACTTAAATCTATGTTATACTTAAAATAAAATTTAAACTCCTTGCTGTGGTTCATAAGGCATTCTCTGCTTTCTGTTTCTCCAACTTCATATCTGCCTATGTTCAGATGGCAGTCAATCTGGCCTTCTTTCTGGGCCTCAAATATCTCATGAACACTGATAAATCAGGATATTTTGTACTTGATTTATTTGCCCAGATCTCTGTTTATCCAGCCTTCAAATGATCCTCTGTTAATATTTTCCACCTTAGTTCATGCATCATGTCCTCAGAGAGAACTTCCATGACCTCCTTTAAGAAAAGAAGTCAGTCTCTCCCTTATTGTATTTAATTCATAACTCTTCATTAGTCAATAGTTTACCATTATCTTTGGTTTTCTGTAATCTGCTCTGGAATGTAAATTCAGATAAGCAGAATTCTAGTCTTTTCTGTGTAGTTAAGTGCCTGGCATGCATAGGAGATCAATGAACACCAAGGTAAAATTTCTATCATCTTCAGTTGTTTTTCTTCCTTTATGTTTCAATTTTCTGAATTAGGCATAATTAAGATGTATCTCCCTGACACCAATGCAATTTTGCCTCCTTGAAATGTCTGGCGCTACATGGTACATACAGCTACCACTAGCAGCTGTACTTTGAAAACTGAACTATTGTCAATGTATGGCAAAACCAATACAATATTGTAATTACCCTCCAAAAAATAAATAAATAAACAAATTAAAAAAAAAAAAGAATTGAGAATAGAAATAACTGAGAGATTCAAAAGCACCATATTACTATTTCCTGGTTAAGGCATCTGAACAAATGTGGTACTGTCCTGTCTTGTAAGAGTTAAGAGAATCTGGCTTGTTAAGTTGATAGTTGTGATTCCCAGATAAAGTATACAAATGAATGATCAAAATTAAAAAAAAACAAACAAAAAAAAACAACTGAGCTATTACTTTTCAGCAATTTTACCAATATCTACGAATGCATTACTATAAATGCTATAGTAATAACATTTTTCTCAATATTTTGGACTGAAGTATCTCTTCTTAAAATATGTCATACTAGTTTAAGATATTATGAATTAAAAACCATGCACTTACAAAAGAAACTCATTCTGTTTCCAATTATGAATTTGATTACTAATCAAGTGTATAAATTGGGCTTTCAGGGACAGAAGTTTAATAGACACCAAGTTAGCTAGCTATGTGGGGATGTTGAAAAAAAGGTACTATATTATACAAAGCTTGTGGCATGAATAGGTTCCGGCTGGCTATAAGTGATGGCATGCTTATGCAAATACTTTTAAAAAGGGCTCTGATTTGACTTTCTTCTTAATTTGGTATTATAAATTTAAAGTTATAATAGTAACATGATGTTCCATGTAATTTATTTTTTCTGGGATTATTACTGTTTCCAGCTGTTAGTTTCTTGACTTTGTCTTATTCCTGATAATATTATACCATAAGGGTGTAATACTCTCCTAGAATACTCTGCTTGCCATTTCTTAATGTCTAATTATACCAAATACCATCTGTAACATGAAACCTGATTGTTGGAATGCTGACCATTCTGGTGAAAAAAAACAAATCCTGTCCAAAGTTTAGCTGAAAAATTTAAAATGTAATGTTTTCTGATCCCCCACTAATAATAATAATAATAATAAAGCTAAGTTCCCTCATTAAAGCATGTATTGAGACATCAGAGCACATTTAGTTATTCAGGAAGCAGAGGGATTAATAGAATTAAACTCTTTGCTTTAGTAATTTCATTCCCTTTAGATTCATCTGATAATGAGTTAAGCCAATTTAGATCCATTATTGAGGAATCTTATAAAGTTCATAACATAAATTTCCAACTCAGTGATGACAAAGCCAT
Organism: Bison bison bison; assembly: GCF_000754665.1. Lineage (NCBI taxonomy): Eukaryota > Metazoa > Chordata > Mammalia > Artiodactyla > Bovidae > Bison > Bison bison. Next base: position 8,883,161 of record NW_011494919.1, on the reverse strand, counting down.
ACTCAAACATATAGCCATTCAAACTGGTGTTAAATGTATCCAATTAGCAAAGTTAACTGGATTTGCCACTTTATCAGAATAGCTGCAGAAACCATCTAAATTAGCAAATAGATATTAGCAAATAATTACTATTTGATATCATTGCACATATCATACAACAAAATATTTTAGATACAGTATTAATTTAGTCATATAGGATTACTTAAAGCATATAAAATGATTATTTTAATAAATAAAAATGCTTGGACTAAGCACATGAATTTTACAATAATGTATAGGCAATATCATTATTTCAAATGCACTTGCTATGTTGTAATCGTATTATTTTATGTTGGTTGGGTGGGTCACTAAGCTGTGTCCAACTCTTGCGACCTTATGGAGAAGTGGCCAAAAGTTCTACATATTTACACATACTATTCAAATCAGATTACTATCATAATAATGAGCATAAATTTCTGTATCATATGCAGTTTGGAAATAGTAAAAAGATATGATTAAAAAAAGAAAATTTAACAATAGATATCACAGAATCTGGTAAGAGTAATTATTGTTATGGTAACAGTCACCCTTTCCACTCATCCCCCTCTCCTAGGAAGCAGAGAAATTTGTTTCTCTGCACTGTTGCTTGACTATCTACATTTCAAGCACTTCTCATTTTTCACTATATATTGATTTTTTCTATTGATATGCTGCAGCTGAACATGCTTCCTTCCTGTATTCTTCTGTCAAGAAAAGAAATGGAGCTCGAAGCAAAGAGAATAATGCATAGAAGTTAGTAAATGCACAACTTGCCTATTGCTTTCTGCTTGTTAAACCTTGGACTTATCCACCTGGAACACATTACTAGATAACTGAAGTTTGGGTTTTACTAAATAAGAAATGGCTAGGGCAACATTAGCTTTACCATAAAAATTTTCAAGTATATGTAATATATTAAAGCTTTTGTTATCTATATTATGTATACTGTAAATGACACAAATCAAATACCCAGAAACAGCTATTCTGTAACTCTTACGATACTATAAAATATTTTACTCAAATTTCTAAATTTATATTTGATTTCTCAAGTAACTAACATTGAAAATCATCTGTCATTCATTTGCTAAAATAAAAACTTGTTTGATGGTTTCTTCTTACAAGGATGAGTTAGAAAAGTCTTAGTGAACTTACAAAATAGCAGACATTATTCCCATTTTACAAAAGAATAAATGAAAATAAACCTAGCAAAGTAATGCAAGTATCTCTTTCATTTTAAAACACTGTTTTAAGATTTTCAACTCTTTGAACAAGAGGTAAAACTTATGGTGCTGCTGCTGCTAAGTCGCTTCAGTCATGTCCGACTCTGTGTGACCCCATAGACCGCAGCCCACCAGGCTCCCCCGTCCCTGGGATTCTCCAGGCAAGAACACTGGAGTGGTTTGCCATTTCCTTCTCCAATGCATGAAAGTGAAAAGTGAAAGTGAAGTCGCTCAGTCGTGTCCAACTCTTTGCGATCCCATGGACTGCAGCCTACCAGGCTCCTCCATCCATGGGATTTTCCAGGCAAGAGTACTGGAGTGGGTTGCTACTGACTTCTCCAAAACTTATGTGACAACTGTAATCATCCAAATGGCCAAAATCCTATATTACTTAAAATGTAAAAACAAAATTTTCTAGTGGCATCACATCATTTAAAAATTATTGATGATGTACTATTACACAATTAGAATGATGTATGTATCTCATCTTTGTAGGTTGTGAACTCCTTGAGGTTAGAACTGCCATAAGAGAGCTTCTACAATGTTTTTCATACAAGTACCCAATTATTGTTGCCAATTTAATATTTAGGTTCTAACTCATTCAAAATTCTTTCAATTATTAGATAATTACTCTGTAAGCTTTTAAATAGAAAAAATAATTATTTTTGAAGTATTAATATAGTTTATATTTAGCATCCAAATGGAATGAGAAGAGTGATTATTTAGATATTTGAAGTCTAAACCAATAAACTGGACATTGCCAATCAATTGAGGACAAATGGTGATCCTGGGCTTTAAAAATGAAGATGATTCCTTCAATTATCCATTTCATTATAAAGCTACCATTCTTAAACACTTCATCTGTTATTATCTTAACTATTTAATTTTTTCTGAAACTCAATCAAATTTTGATAGGCCAGACCAGAGTCAATATTGATCAGGTTTCAGGATGGCTCTGTTTGTGACATGTGCTTTCAGGAAATCATTTAGTGGCATTTCTTTGAAACACTCTCAACACCAAGGAAGTCCTGCATGTCTTGTATATCACTTTTTATAAACATATTTTTGGTGACTTTAGAGCTGTAAGACAATGCCAGGAGATTAAATGAAATTTATTTAATGTAGCCTTCTTTTTTTATGGTTCTGGGCCAAATTTAAACAACTCATATATCTTAGTAATTCTGAGTATGCATTTACCATACCTGTTGATATCATACACAGCTCATCTTTTAAAATTTAAATAATATGTTGCATTTAGAATAGATTGAAATAATAAAGAAAATGAACCAAAAATGAACATGTGCTAAAACTGAATTTTTGCACATTTTATATTTCCATTTTTTGGTCAAATAAGCATACAAATTAAAAAAAAAACTAATATTGAAAATTTAGCTATCAGAAGAGTTAAATTAGAAACCATTCTATGTAACATTCTACCAACACATTAAAAACACACACTTCCCTATTCAAACTTGCAAATTCATCCATCTCTCTGTACATGCCAATTATATCTATCTGCAACCCTGGAAAAAGCCAAATTAACAAACTGTCCTTGAAATTGCCAATATACTTCTGACATGTATTAAAATGCCTGACAATTTTAATTACATTTAATATAAACAAAGATAAGAAAAAGAATCCTGTTATACAGTATTAGATCAGCTATTCTAACTTCCTACTCGGTAAACATGTAAGAAAGGTTAAACAATAAATTTCTATGGCAACAACTTAAATTCTAGGATATTCTTAGTTACACCCGCAGCCACAGAAGGTACTACTTTCTTTAAAGCAGTGGAACTGAACAAGATATCTTCTTTCCTCCTTTTCCATCTGGCCCAACTAAAATCTCTTTTACTTTGATGAATTATGGGATGATTTAACTGGAAACAAGATATCTTAACTAAAGCACATGGTAACTACAGTTATATGAGCATTTTATGTTAAAATGAAGACAAGAAGCTAAGTACTTCTAAATGAAAATTATATGGTATTATATATCCTGCAAACTTAAAAGTAAATTTACTATATTTTAGTTTATATGATTGTGACAGAGATACTTTATCAAACTAAATAAAACATGGTCTAAATAAATAATAAAAGTTCTTTTCTATAAAATCATGAATATGTTTTCTACATAGATTTTTAACATATTATTATGTATTATAATATTTGATGGCCCTGGAGAAGGCAATGGCACCCCACTCCAGTACTCTTGCCTGGAAAATCCCATGGAAGGGGGAACCTGGTGAGCCGCCGTCTATGGGGTTGCACAGAGTCGGACACGACTGAGCGACTTCACTTTCACTTTTCACTTTCATGCACTGGAGAAGGAAATGGCAACCCACTCCAGTGTTCTTGCCTGGAGAATCCCAGGGACGGGGGAGACTGGTAGGCTGACATCTATGGGGTCGCACAGAGTCAGACACGACTGAGGCGACTTAGCAGCAGCAGCAATATTTTAGTATCAATATATTGATAACTTACATTTGACTTGGATTTATATAATTCATGAATTCATAAAGCACATTCATCTTTTTTCTTATATGTTAAGTCTTCTTACACAGTCTTGGAGAACACACTAAAGTTATCTCCTTCAAACGTAGGACAATACTTTCTGTTACAAGACATACTGAAAGTATAAAGGGCCAACAATTCGCACTGAATTAAGAAGATACACCCAGGGTCCTTAATTTTTATACTGTATTTATAAAAAGGATAACATTCTTTAAGAAGTTAACAAGTAAATGCATATGACTACTCCATACACAGAGTGAGTTTTTGGTGTATGAAGATAATTGGGTTTAAACACAGCCTCACTATTTATGAGATTTGAGTTATTGCCTACTGTCCTTAAACCTCAATTTTCTCATTGGTGTAATGAAAATAGCAACATCTTATTATTCTGTGCTTGTGAGGGGTACATTAAACAATTCTGTAAACCACTTAGTGCATGTCTAGTATACAATGACCACTCAAAAACCACTGAAGCTAATATTTAAAAAATACTTTAAATTTTGCCTTCTATATTTTAATTTTGTTTTAATTAGTATGAAGGAAAGCTCAGCTCCCAATGCACACCTTCTACTAGAAGTTCTATTTTCCTGACTTAAACTAATGTATCAGTTTAAAAATTACCATCATGCCTCACTAGGTGTCTTTCAAGGGTCACTTTCCACTAAAAACATAGAACATCTGCCATCTTTTCTTTTCCTTTTTAAGGTCATAGAATCCTTGAATATATAACTCATTCTCTCTCCCAACTTTTTCATCAAGAGTAAATCTGTTGATTGCCTACCAGGAATCCAGTTGTCTTTCCATAAAAGAATTAAGGTCTTGACATGAAAAATGATTAAATAAATAACAACCCATAATATTTGTCAAAGAATAGTAGGTTACAATCACACTACTATGAAATGCATTCCACAAACAAAAGAATCAAGAGAGAAAATGATGAATGGCCTTAGGAATAGTCATGGTTTATAATAAAGATTTTATTTAAAAAGCGTTAAAATAAATAATACATACTCTAGAACATCACTGTTCTGGGAAATTTATTCTCTTTAGAATATGAGTTCTAGAAGGCAAATCTTACAACTGCTCTGGGGGCTTTCATTGGCTGATTTACAATCCTACAATTGTGGGTTGTTTGTTTTTTTCTTTTTTAAATCTGTGGTCTGCAGTCTTTTTAACATACTTCTCAAAGGTGGATATGTGGTGGAATGCAGACCCCATCAACACTGTGGTTTTATTTGCTGTTTTGTCCCCTAACTGCTGATAAAATAGACTGCTTAGAAATCCCGGAGGAATATGATTGGGGCCAGAGTTACATTGGCTCATAAAATTCAAACAGTTCAATGCTTTTCTTGTTAATTACTGGGCCACAACCAGAAATCCGAATGAT
>NW_011494919.1:8875937-8877849 GCF_000754665.1 Bison bison bison | reverse complement strand
TGTGCAGCAGCAGCAGCAGCAGCAGCCAAGGATTTCCAGTATTAATAAAGGGATTCACTGCCGCATAAGGATGGGGGGAAAAGGAAGGGGGAGGGGGCGTGTCGGGGAAAGACCTTAACCACAGGGGAAAACTGGAGAAGTCCCGGCGGGGATGGAGGGGGAGGGGAGCTACTAAAGGGCAAAAAGCTGAGAGGATTAAAGAGAGAGCCTTAATGTAGCTCTTAAAGGGATCCACCCCCAACCATCCCCCTCCCGCATCCCTTCCACCGCAAATCCAATTTACCATGTTGCAAATACGAAGCTGGAAAAATGTAAGGACCCAGAGTTGAAAACATTTTCACTTTAATACTGAAAAAATATGCCATTATAAAATCCTCGAATAGAATTAGTAAGTTCCACGTGCTTCCTCGGTTCTTTTTTCCTACTTTATAAGTAAGATTTACACCAGCACAGAATTGCTACCATAAGATCGCAGCCTAAGCACTAGAGTGACATTAATTGGTCATGCTTAACTGCCTCAAAATCTTTTTTTTTTTTTTAATAATTACACTGATACTATCATAGAAATCATGGGTACTTATTTTACATTCAGATGGAAGGCATTATTGGATATGTATAGAAAAATATTCCCCCTCCAAAAGAAAAATCACCATCAAAATAAAAGAAAACCCAAAACAACCCATAAAAACTTTGTTCAACAAAATACATTTTTAACTCATAAAATGGACTGATGACTAGCCATGCAAATATCCTAAATAAAACCTTTACATTTGTTGTAGTTGTTGTTCACAGTAAACGTAACGCTCTGAATTGCCTACCGATCACAAATAATGGCGAAATGGCACTTTCTGATTATGCTGTATTTTTGTTTATAGAAAGTTTGATATGATGGGACTTATCAGGTAAGAGGGTGGGTGCTGTGAACGTGACGGGGTCCCCAGTCGCTGGGAGGGCAGCGTCCCTGGAGCGCGTGGATTCCATGCGAGCCATGCAGCACTTTTTGTCAGAAGTCAAAGTTACTTATTTACAATACATTCATGCCTTCGTGCAACCGCCCATCCCTCCGTAGCCAACAGGGAGCCATCGCGCCCCCACCTCCTCACGGGGCTAATCCACAGGGGGAAAAATAGATAATCTATCTCTCTATATAGATGTAGGTATATGTATATATGTATAGGACCGCGATCCCCTCCAGCCCCTCCCCCGCGGGGAGGGGCACCGTCTCAGCTCTGAGCAGGACTCCTGCTGGGCTTTGTCAAAAGGGGCTGCAGCAAAGAGCGATTTGGCAGCGCTCTGCCGCTCACCACAGTCTGCTCTTTGTTTCCCGAAGGGTACTAAAGGGGTCAGACCCTCTGCGTCGAGCGAGTCCATAGTTATTTATTTACTTTTGTCCATCAAGCCTCGGGGCGCGCTGGACTTGGGTGTGGGCTCCTCCGACCTACCCCACCCCCGGGGATGCTGGCAGAGTGGGGCCGTGGAGGGGCATCTCCATCCTTCCCCTCCTCCTCTCGCCTCTGCTTTACCCAGGCTGGGTGTCTTAGTCTGAGAGCGAGTGGGAGCCACAGTCGTACACTCTGTGGGCCCCATCTGCGTTGTAAGGCCCATTGTGCCAGTAGGAAGAGTCACAGACTGTCTGTAGGGAATTAATCTCGGACGCCGAGGAGTTGGCGTCCCTTCTCTTGGACCGCTTTCGATTCCTCAGGATAAACACGAGCATGCCCACCACAGTGAAGGCGGAGGTGACAAACACCAGCAGCAGTCCTGGGACCAACACGGAGATGGACACCCTGCTGGTGTCTAAGTAGGAGTTGGAGTGCGTCCCGGTCTCCGCCAACCCAGTGCTGTTTTTACTGTGCGAAGTTAACGTGGGCGAGATTCTCGCGTACAGCTGGGGGCAGATCTCGTCATTGGA
>NW_011494919.1:8873074-8875837 GCF_000754665.1 Bison bison bison | reverse complement strand
GGAGAGGAGCATGAAATCCTTCCTAAAGAAGTTCACCGGCGTCTCACACTTGAGGTCGCTCATCAGCACTTCGGAACCCAGGCGTTCTGCCCATTGCTTGAAAGGCACAATGGTACAGGAGCACTCCCAGGGGTTTCCGTGCAGGTCTATCTGGATGATGGAGGTTAACTGGTCCAGCACCCCGGCCACTGGAAGGTACATGAAGTAATTGTTGTGCAGGCTGAGTTTAGACAGCGAGACCCCAGCAAACACGTCCACGGGTAGGGACCTCAGCAAGTTGTTGTTGAGAATGAGAATCCTTAGTTTGGGCATGGCGTTGAAGGTGCCGGGAAGGATGAGCTGGATCGCGTTGTACTCCACATTCAGGTACTCGAGGTTTTGCAGCCCTGCGAATTTCTCCCGGGACAGCGTGTCCAGGTAGTTGCTGTCCATATACAGCCACCTGAGGTCTAAAAGGTTCTTAAAAGTGTTGTTCTCTACGGTGGCGATGTTGTTGTTGCCCAGATCCAACAGAATGAGGTTCTTGTAATCCACAAAGTGCGATTTTCGGATGCTGTGGATCTTGTTATCTCGCAGGAAGAGCTCCTGCACGTTGGAGAGCTTGGGCTTCAAATCAGCCAAGCTGCTCACGTTCCGGTTGTTGCAGTTCATCTTTAAACCCGACCCCGGGATGTGGTCGCAGCTGCAGCCCCCAGGGCAGGGCAAGCCGTTGGCTGGGGGTTTGTTTCTGGCGCTGCCAGTCCCTATCGCTGCCGTGGGTCTGATTTTGATCTGCCAGTTGCCTGGGATCTTTGTACCTCCGTTTGGAGCCGACCCTGGGGTAGCATGATCTTCTTGACCATTTGTCTTGAAGGGAGTTGGCAGGGGGCCAGGGGGAAAGGTCTCTTCTTGGGCAGGGGGAGCCGGGAGACTAGAATCCACTCTGTGTTTCAAAGGACACAAGTCCTGTTCAGTGGTTTCATTGAGGTCTTTGCCCTGCAGTCTGGTGGGGGCTTCACAGACCACTCGGCCGATCAGGGCATTTTTGGGAATGTTTTCCAGCCATTCTTTCAGGGAGAGCAGATCACAGGTGCAGTCCCATGGGTTATCCTCTAGCAGGATCTCAGCAATGCCAGGGATTTGCTCCAAGACCTCTTCATAGGGCAGTGTTTTCAGCCTGTTTCCCCGGAGGTCCAGGTGGGTGATGGGCACATACTGGAACACGTTGGCAGGTAGGGTGCTGATGAGATTGTCATTTAAAATGAGTACCTCCAGCTTGTTCAAGTCCTGGAAGGCCCCCGGGTCTATATCCCGTAATAAATTAAAATCAGCCTGGAGGTATTCCAGATCGTCCAGCCCCAGAAAAGTCTGCTTTCGAAAAGACTTGATCTTGTTGTTGTTGATGTGCAGCCTTTTCACCAGCTGCAGTCCCAGAAAAGCCCCAGGAACGATTTCATGCAAGCCATTGTTTTCCATGTGCAAACTAACCGCATTATAAAAGTTAGCGAACTCATTAGGGAAAAGTCGAGTGAGGGAATTGCCATGCAGAAATAGATGGTAAAACTGGGAAGTCGGGGCGGTGAAACGCTGCAGACTTGTGAAGCCCTTTTTTTCACAGTCTACGTGTAGGTCCCCTTCTATCTCATTGCAGGAGCAGATCTTCTCTTTGCAAACGTCCCCTGTAACGTTTCCAGCGGCAAAACAAAGAGACGTCTCCAGCAACAGAATCCAAAGCAGCATTTTTAAAGCGAGCAATTCATCCCCGATCTCATCACAAAGTAACAGCGACCATCCTGCTCGCCACAGACACAATTCAAGTTCATTTAGTGCTCCAATGTCCGAACCCAGAGAAGGAGAAGAAAAGGGTTTGGGGGGGTGGGGGTGGATTCTTTCCTCCCTAACCCCCCCGCACTGCAACAACCCAGGCGCCAGTCAATAATTATATCTACAAACTATCCAGGCACAGTAGTGCAAGGCAAGCAAAAAGAAAAAAAAAAAAAGTAGAACCAATAACCCCACTCACTCCCTCTCAACCCTTTAAAGATAACGAAAAAGAAGTTAAATATGTACATATAAATTAAAAATACACCCTTACAGAATCTCGCCTAGTTCCTCACTAATCAGAAAGGGAACAATGCTGGTAATTAGAAGCAAGTGCATGTTAGAGAAACAAGCAGAGGGTTTGCAGCGTAGTACAGGCGCACTGCCTGTGCATGGCTGTGCGTCGGACTGACCTTGCCTCTCTGATACAAAGCAGGGTTTTCAGTGGCTTCTGTTGTTGAGGCTGCTTGATGGAGTTCCTGCCGTGGCTGCGGGTTGCCCAGGAGTACCCCCGAGGTGCTGTCCAGTCCCCCCGGTGCTGAAATCACGCCGGACCGAAGGACTCACGCTGCCGAACCAATGGCGCTGGAAAATTTCCGCAATCGCTGCGTTTTGTGGCTGTCCATCCTTTCCCTTTCCTCCCCTTCGGTCCTCTTCAGCCTTTTTTTTTTTTTTTCCCCTGGACTCCGGCTCTCTCTTGGTTACTAGCTCTTCTTTTCTTGTTCTTCTCTTTCTTCTGCTCTTTCGGAATTACGTGGAGGGGGCGGAGGGCGGGTGGTTGGGGGGGAGCTGTCTGAGGGAGGGAGAGAACGCGAGAATGGGGAGGGGGGAGAAGAGAGTTGCTAAGAAGCTCTGCTCGTTCCAGCCTGGTGCACTCAAAGATCTGACACCCTCTGCTGATCTGCAGTAGCAAAAATCCATCTGCTGAGGGAATGCTGAAGGAAAAAAAAAAAAAAAAATAAA
>NW_011494919.1:8858975-8872974 GCF_000754665.1 Bison bison bison | reverse complement strand
GGAAAAAAAAAAAAAAATCAATCCGCGTACAGGGCAAGCGTTAAAAATGTGGGCATTAAAGACTGGCGATTCACATAGATGCTGATTTTAAAAGGATTATTTAATTCTTTTTGCGTGCTGAAAACTTTACCCTTTGCTTTCCTTAATGAACTCACAGCCCCCACTAGCTCCGGCGTTTGGAAAGAGTGCTTTTAAAACATTTATTTCCCGATGGCTTGAATAAAATTAGTGTCAGGGTGTCAAGCGAACAGCAATTTGAGGTAATTATACAGCACGCCATTTTCATCGGTGCTTTAAATGCATTTCTTCCGTCTCTGCAGTACAATGTTTTATGCTATTTGATGTCTTTGAGACCCCCCCTTTTTTATTTTAGCATATTGAAAGTGGCTATTTGAAACATACATTCATATCATATATATTTTACATTATAAAATTGGGTATGCTTTTCTTTTTGCTGTGAGATACGTAATTCAGGCACATACTTTTTAAAACTTGTTATAGAATTTTAGTCAATTTGGTCTTTGAGAGGTTTTTCTGGTATTTCCTGAATGTTACTTAAGTCTGCAGGGTGAAAACACAATGTACGCTTGCATCTTTGATTCCAGACCCAAAACATTCACTGAGAACCGGAAAAGAAGGGAGGGGGCAGGGAAAAATCCCAGTATGATTCGTGAGTGCTCTTAAAAACCCACTGGCAGACTGATTCATGCACACCACAAACACACACACACTCCCTCAATCTCTCAAACACACAAAGTTTCTGCATCCATTTGGAGGAATTTAAAGTGCATACAAGTAAATAACCAGTTGCATTTTGCTAGAGGGAGATAGAAATCTCCAGTCTCCAAAGCTCTGTGCAAACATTATTCAGGTACTGGCCAGTTCCTCTTTGCTGGGTCAATGGTGCTGCCAAGGCAACGTACTCAGGTTTTTCCTAGGGAAGGAATCCATAGGTTCTTCAAACTTAGATGGAGCTTATAAAAACCAAGTTCTACTAACATGTGGGAGGGGGGAGAATATGAAAATGCAGCTTCTCTCTGAAGGCTGTTTTGCTGACTTACCAGAGTCAACACCTTTCTCATCAACACTTCTAAAAATTGTGTGCATCGTTTTAGTGTTTGGAATTTACAGGACTTAAAAAAATGTTGTTTGGTTCTTTCTTCAGTCTAAGCAGGGATACTATGTTCATGTCAGTTTCCCTTTTAATTAGGTCTTACACAAGTTGGACAGCTGTTACAAGTCTCTAATAAGCTGCATAAAAGATCAAATATTCAAGGATCACGCATTTGGAAAAGGCTAAAGAGTGAAAGTTTGGGGGGCAGGAATGGGGTTGGGAAAATTCAGGGAATTGTAGAGGAGATTTCTTACACCAGCACCAGAAGGTGATAATTGGGGAGTGACAGTTATCATATCTATATATAATATTTTCATATAATCAAATGTGTTGTTATCTTCTGGTGAAATTCAGTGGGGAGTCATGGATGAAGGTTCAGCTCTGTATAGTGCGTGTGAGTGTGAGTGTGAGTGTGTGTGTGTGTGTGTGTGTTTGAGAGAGAGGAGAGAGAAGAGAGAGAAAGAGGGAGAGACTGAAAGGCCTCTTTTCAGACAACCTATTATGCTTCTAAAAACAATCCTGTTCTTATTTAACTTAACCTACTACCACTTGCAGGAACAGGGAAAAGAGCTTAATCAATTTGAAACCTTTTCTCAAAAATAATGCTATGCAGTTGAGAACTACAGATGGGGTGGAGGATATTGGTTTCTTTGTAAGAGGACTCAGATCTGAAAGGCCCCAGAAACCACCCTGAGAGAGGAGTGCAGAGTTCTGCAGTATCTGTGGCAAGACTCTGAAGGAGACAGGAAAATGCTGGCTGTTTAGGAAGAAAAATATTGTTGATAATCATCTAAAAATCACACTTTAATGCTTAATTGGTGACTTATTTATTCAACTTGTTGAATAAATACTTTATGCAAAGAAGCTGAAAGGATGTATTTAAATGAACAGTGTTGGGATAATAAGCAATTGATATTCAGAATCCACCCCCTTCCCCACCCATTAAACTCTGTATCTTTCTCTCCTGATTGCTTCTTTCCTCTCCTGATTATTTCTTGCCTCTCAAAACACCAATCACATTGGAAAATTTATGGACAGGATTTTCCTGTTTTAGTCTGTTACACAATTTTTGTCCAATTCTACCATCCTCAAATAGCTTTTTTTTAAAACCTCTGCCTGTGTGGGATAGCCCAATATGTGCATGCTCAGTTGTGTCTGACTCTTTGTCACCCCATGGACTGTAACCCACCTGGCTCTTCTGCCCATAGGATTTTTCCAGGCAGTAATACTGGAGTGGATTGCCATTTTTTCTACCAGAGGATTTTCCCCATCCAGGGATCGAACCCTCGTCTCCTGTGTCTCCTGCATTGGCATGCGGATTCTTTACCACTGAGACACCTATCACCTCTATGAACATATCCACTACCAAATTTGTAAGCAGAGAACAGTCACACGCATATAGATCAATGGAAAATGCACCCTTGTTAATAAGTTGGTAAAAGTGTTCATTATTATTTTTATAATAAATATATTCCAGAGAAATAAAGCAATCAAGAAACGTACACCCACCTCTCCAGAAGGATAACTCTTCAAGTATAACAACAGTACATTTCTTGGTGTGTAGTAAAAAAAAAAAAAAAAAAAATAGGGACTGTGTATGTGATCTAAACATTTCTAATGCCTTAGGGGAATATTTCTTAGGCATGAACTCTTCATAAAAGGGTTCTACGATATCTATTTGAGTTCAAGTGAACTACTTCAATTGCTTTGCCTCTTATAACAGATGATCTCAGGAGCCAGAGATAAAGGACACTCCAGATGATGATGAGAATTGATAATATTTGCTCAGGACTATAGTTTCATTTTTATGCTGTGGCCAAAAGTACTTCAATTGCATCATTAAATGTTCTTTTCTTTTTCTTATTCTTCCTCAAATAGGTTCATCTCTCAAGTGACACAAGTATGATGTAAACATCACAAAGTCATTAAGGGAAAGGGGCTATCTGTTAATGATCTCTTTTTTTCACAAATGACATCAAATTTCCAGACACTTCCATATGTGCACTGCATATTTAAGATGAAAAAGTAGAATTTATAGCAAACATTAATTTTATATCCTTTTATTCCTCAGTATATAATCCTTACAATAATTTTTAAAGTATTCCATTTGATTTTTAATTATAAAAGTAATATTTTTAAGAAATACAAAATTATACATAAGAAGTTCATCTCCTGTCCACACTACTTTTTATTCCAGAGGGAAATACTGATAATTTATTCATATATAGTGATATCATTCTCCTATTTTATAAGTGTAGACGCTGAAACTGAGGTATATTGAGTTATATACTGAGATTAAATGACATCTGTTGACACTGGCAAAGATAACAAAGCTACACCCTCATGAGTCAAATTTTTACTCTCAATCCTAAATCTCTATTCTAAATATGCATTACTGTTACCTTAGTTCAGCTCTCCCTGAGTCAGTTTCCTTATTACTGAATTAAATTGTTGGAGCTTGCAGATTTTTGGTCTCTTGAAGCACTTTTTTTCTCAATCCAATTCTCTAAAAAATAATTTCAGTAAAGGTCTAGTGTCTCATTACTCCTTACACTTTTCATATTTGGATTTAGGATATTTTGTTCATGTCTTTGCATCTTCACTAGGGCTTGAGGCCAAGAATAAATGTAAGAGCCACTGTAAACAGAACTCACTAGTTCTGAGTTTAATCTATACTATGCTTTCCTAAGGTTCATAAGATAAAGGAGTTTTTGGAATTCTTGCTTCTGGGAACAACTAAGAGACAAGGAAAAAACTAAGAGACAAGGAAATAAATCAATTATACCTACAAACTAATATGTTTAGAATGTAATATTTCCCATTTCTCCGTATCTTCTTTTTACATATAAATAATATTCTAGGAGTGGAGTGCCAAGATAATTATTGCATTACATGACTTCTGAAAGGCAAAACAATAAAATATTTTAAAAATGTTTCTTTTATAGTAGGTTGATTTTCAAAATGTACCTACTGTATCATCAAATAAACAGTAAACTTAGTAGGACATATCAAGGTACTTTCCCATTTTTACATTATGTCCTGAAGTATCATTTTCTCATTTTCATATCACTTTAAATTTATATTGTCTATATCTTAATTTCAACCATCTTGGAGTTGAAACTGATTTCCCACAAAGTCTCATACAAGTCACTCTTTTGGACCTACTGGGGAGAACACTGATCAAAAATATAAGTTTGTAAGTAAGAAAATCTTTCTTTTTTCATTTTATTATAACGTGAACTAGGCAACTAAAGTTTTTTGTTACTCATATGCACTATGCTGCACTATACTGTACTGAACTAAGGACATATAGTTGTACAATTGTTTATTATTTTAATTGGTACTTAAGTACATACTGTTAAGAATGTATTCTATTCTTTAAAAAATATCCTACAAGACCTTGCAGATAATCGCTTACAAAAAATAGCTCTGTTTTTGTTTCCTACAGCATGTGTATTAAAATTTTTATGATAAAGAAATATATATTACTTGTTTAGATGTTGGAAAAATGTTGAGAGCAACAACACAGCAAAATTAAAATCACAAAGTCGCAGCATTCAGAAATTAATATGGTGAACATACAGCTATATATTGTAATATACTTTTTGCACTTAACATTTATTTCTGAAAAAGTTCAGTGTTAATAAACATCCATTACTATATTACATTAGGGGCTGAATTTGCTTGCAACATTGAAATCATTCTACATTGTTGGATATTTAGTTCTTTCTAAAGATTTTGCTCTCATAAATGACGTTGCAAAGAACAACCTTGTACATAAGTCATTGTAAACATCATCATTTATCTTCTCATTTCAGATCCCTAGCAGTTGGATTGCCAGGTCAAAGTCTAGGAAAAAGGTGATGCAAATTGACAAATTGCCTGCACACAATTTTTGCCAGTTTATACACCATGAGCAGTAGATGAAATTTGCCATTTCCCTAAACCCTGCCACTATTATTCATTATCATTTAAAATATTTCCCACTAGTTCAGGATTTTTAAAGTGAAGCCAATGCTGACCTTATTACTTGAACAATTCATTTTCATTCCTAATTTTTTATAGAGTACATCAATTGCCTTCTTCATTCCTGTTCAACTTTTAAGATATAATTTTTACTTAACATTACTTCTGTGAGTCCTTTTCATACCAAGTCACTTATGCATCTCACTCCCTTTCACCTTAATATCACCAATAGAATAGTTACTAAATTGTGTTTTTTTAAAAATTGTTTGTTTTGAGGCACTGATTTCTCACCAGAGTGTAACATTCTTGAAGGCAGAAGTCAAATCTTTTCATCTTTTTATATCTGTCACTTAGCAGAGTACTGGGCATATTATATGGTTTAAAAAGAATCAAACACTACTTAGCAGCTGAACAACAATGCATAATCCAACAGCAATAAATCGAGTGGAGCAGACCATAAGAGTTTGAAAGCTCGGAGTCAGGATTAATTCACAAACAAAGAACTTGGAAAAGAGATACAATCTATGAATTATTTAGGTAGACTTTTAGGTTTCATATTTTCTATGCATTATGTGCACTAGATATATTTTCTCATGCATATATTTATAAAATTCCTTTTTTTCTCCAGAAAATGAGTTTCTAACTTACATTTTGTGTATCCCTTAAGAGTTAGTACAGTACCATGCACCTGGTTGACAACCAACAAATGTGTAATGATGCTAATGATAGGGATGAATTGGTACTTTTGCAAGAGAAAGTAGATTGTGACACTGACTGTTGTGAGTCTAAAAGACCTGAAAATAAGAAAGTCTGAAGGCAATGGCACCCCACTCCAGTACTCTTGCCTGGAAAACCCCGTGGGCGGAGGAGCCTGGTAGGCTGCAGCCCATGGGGTTGCGAAGAGTCGGACATGACTGAGCGACTTCACTTTCACGTTTCACTTTCATGCTTTGGAGAAGGAAATGGCAACCCACTCCAGTGTTCTTGCCTGGAGAATCCCAGGGATGGGGGAGCCTGGTGAGCTGCGGTCTATGGGGTCACACAGAGTCGGACACAACTGAAGCGACTTAGCAAAGACCCAGAGAGTTTACCTCTTCATCTTATTGATTGGACTTTTAAAAGGCATAAAACCAAAAATGTTACTTCTTACTCTATTAGTGTTTTGGGTGTGCTCAGTCATGTCCAACTCCTTGCGGCACCACAGACTATAGCCCATCAGGCTCCTCTATAAGTGGGATTTTCCAGACAAGAATACTGGAAAGGGTTGCCATTTCATTTTCCAAGGGATCTTCCCCACTCTGGGATTTAGCCTACTTTTGTGTCTCCTGCACTGGCAGGTGTATTCTTTAACACGAGTGCCACCTGCAAAGCCGTCTTTCAGGAGCTGTGACAAATTTTTAAAGAGGCTTAACTGTTTTCCTTCTTTTTTTTCTTTGATAAAAATATGGCTTAAAAATCTCAGTTTACTAGTTACATTATTATCTTTATCATGTACATTACAATGTCTCCCGTGGGTCTTATTTTAGGCCAAAATTTGACTCTTTTGTGAGAGTGTTCATGAGATTGCAAAATAATACAACAATTTAAAAATGTACTATACCAATATTCTGTTTCAATAGTTTTCAAAAAAGGTAGATGTTGATATCAATTATTTATCTTTGCATGCACATAGAAGCTGCACACAAACAGTCATACACTGAAGGCATTATATGTCATATAATATTTACCCTGTGTAAGATACCAGAATATAAAAAGATGGCCAATACCACCATTTGCATTTTCATTCTTGTTTCTTGAATATGCAATGTTTTGATCAGGAAGAATAAATCTCCTTATCACATGCACTATTGCAGGCCAGGTAGAGTGATATATTTAACAGAGGTGGATTGGTTTTTGTGATGGCCATTAAATCACCACATGTAGATGGCTAATGTCTAATCGGCTGATGTAAAAGGTCAACACCATCTCTTTTAGATTTTTGCACAAGCACTATGTACTAGCATATAATTTTTATTTCAACATCATGAAAAATGGAAATCCTATCGGGCACTTTGAATTACCCAAGGAAAAAGATTAAATAGTACTTGTTCAGGCAGAAAACATGTCATTTTCTAATCAGTTGGAATTGGCAATTCTTACATTTATGGTAGTTATTAGATGAAAAAGCATCATCTCACATGAGCAGTTACCTGGAGCTTTGAAAATATCAAGGACTTTGGCATCAAACTCAGAAAAATCATAGATTTCCATACACTGTGTTTGTGTGGGACTCTTATTTCATAACACTAGTCAGTTTCTTTTAACTCTTGTTGGGAAATAAGCTATATATACTATTATACATGTTAAAAACATTAGCTCTCTATTTTCCCAGATCTCATGGTGGCTCTGTCTAGCAGACTGTTAAGACTTGGCTTGGCCAGTTAGACTCACATGCTTGGATTTTGACATTAGGCCTGGTGACATGTGGGAAGAGAAATGGAAAGATTTCCACCAGCAGTGGTAGTACTGGCAGAAGGAGGCACAAGCAGTACCACCCGGAGAAGGAACATCTTCTCAGGATCTCCCCGGCTGAGGGTGAGGTTGACGTGAAAATTTCTACCACTGGTCAGAACAGTGGCAACACCATCCTCAGCACAAGATGTGCTATAGCAAGACTTGCACCAGTTCTGACAGTGGGGCCACTTACGCTTCTATCCACGCACCCAGTGTGATTCTCTGGCCTTTCCAGAGAATTTGGGGCCTACTCAGTTTCCTCCTTCTAAATGCCCTTTTCTATGTCAATAAATCAGGAAATCAGACTGATCTGAAATGTGAGTAAAGTGAACATAACATTATGGTTTTTCCCAGAAAGGTCCTGGTTTATGCTGGGTTTTCTGGTAGTGAATACACACAGCATACAACTTCACTTTCAAAAGTTGATCCATACAATAAATTACATGGTCAATCTAACAAAGAGGCCATTTATTTCTTTGAACATATAGTATGCTATGTGCACTTCGATTAAAAGTGCAATACTTATCTCAGCTCCCAATTATTTCAAGCTGAAGTTCATATCTAAATCACTGTGACGTATCTTTTTCCTGGAATTTTTCTTTTTATCAAAAGCCTTTCTTCTACTAATAGCTACCATGAAGTCTAGGATGTGATCTCATGTCTTGTAGCTGATTTACATAAGTTAATGTGAAAGTGTAAAAGTCGCTCAGTTGTGTTCCACTCTTTGCGACCTCATGGACTGTATAGTTCATGGAATTCTCTGGGCCAGAATACTGGAGTGGGTAGCCTTTCCCTTCTCCAGGGGATCTTCCCCATCAAGGGATCAGACCCAGGTCTCCCGCATTGCAGGTGGATTCTTTACCAGCTGAGGCACAATATATATACACACACACACATATACAGAGCAATATATATACAAGTAAACCTGTACATGTGTATACACACATATAAATAGGTGTATATGCATATAGATGCGTGTATGTTTCCTGAAATATATTTTTCCTTCTCAACTTGATTGTCTCTCATAGCGTGATTTGTTGATAAGTGACAAATTCTTATCTTCATTTTTCAATTAAATTAGTAACTTATTTTTGAGAATACAAGATTCTACATACATGATAATGAACAATTTATATTTTTTGTCTATGTCCTTATAATATTATCTGCCTAACCTTTTATTTTTTATGTATTCCTCCTTATTCTAATGTGGCACAGCTTGAAATTGTCACCCAGAAAAAATCCATTGACTGGTCTAGAAAATATATGGGATATATATATGGAATATTTCAAATATAATTAAAACTTTTGAATAACATCCAATAAACAAAATTCACTAGTTTAATAGCTATTTTCAAAACAGTTGTGTTAAACAGGTACTAGATTTGCATTCTAAACTCATGCAGTAACTTGTTGTTTTTCTTAAATGAAGTTTTTTGCATATTCAGTTTTAACTAAGGGGGGCAAATTTGGCAAAAGTTTATTTTACAGTAACTTTCTAAAAGGCCTCTATTTTTAAGACCACTTTAACATATAATTGTAATTGACTTTGTAGTACTTGAACCTAGCTGAATTTAGTTGAATTGGTCAGCTATTTGTAAAGCTTATGCAATTCACTTCTTTGAATCTTTTGTTAGTATACAACCTTAGTAAAAATACTTGTCATTGAAAAACACTTGCCTGGCACAAATTGTAAATATTGTTACTTTGATTTAAAAATTAAGTAGAAACACAATACAAATTTCCTGACACTTTAATGCATCTCACTTTTAGTACTATGTTTGAGAAGATGTACTATTTTAACATACTGTTCCACAATTTTTTCCTAATTTTAATTTGAAAATATTTCTTAATTATCTCAAATGTTCTATCACTTCTGAAATTAGAAGTAAATACATTAATTAAAACATGAAACATTAAAACCCAGTAATTTTGCCCTTTTAATTTATCCACTTCTTTTAAACTAATCTAAAAATAAGTAGTGATAACAGCACATCTGAAATTTTGTAATTGTTATTGTTTTAAGTTCTCTTATATCATAAGAACTCCTATAGGAAAATCAGTGTATGTGTGTGTGTGCATGCATGCTCAGTCATGTCTGACTCTTTGGGACCCCATGGACTATATAGCCCACCAGGTTCCTCTGTCCATGGAATTTCCCAGGCAAGAATACTGGAATGGGTTGCCATTTCCTACTCCAATAGGAAACTCTCTAGAAGGTGATTATTTACTGCAGCATTACTACTATTTCATTTGAAATTTTACTGGTTTAGCCAAGTTTTTACTTTTGCTTGATCAATTACTTCTTGGTCAACCAATTTTATGTCTTCAAACCATATACAACTGGTTTATACCATTGTTTCTCAAACTTATTAATTTTCTACATATCACTTCCATGTCAAGAGCCTTTTATATAGATATCTGCCCCCGCCCATAATCTTCAACCATAAAATTTCATGTGTATATCATGTATATACGGTGGCCCCTTGGAGGTTTACAGACCATTGTAATATCAATATCAAATTGGCACTCCAAGCCAATTTTTTTTTCTTTTTGTGGGTGATATCACCCCACATTGAAAATGTGTGGTCCATTCCCACAGAGTTTACCACTAGTTTAGTAACACATTTACAATTCATGGTATTACTGAAGGAAGACTTGCTGAAATAGGCACCACCAGCACGTAATTTATGTCAACAGCGTTAGGAGATAACATAAACCAGTTTGTCTTTGAGGTGGTCTTGAAAAATCAAAATCAAATGTCATATTTCAATGGGATGTTTCTAAGGTAAATCAACCAGATGCAAAATCATGTTTCCATAAATTATAGTTCCGCTCAAAGTACTTAAACATCTGCAAACACGTCAGTCAAAAGACATGTTGAAACGCTCTCTCAGTCTCCGTTAAGAGATTTCTTTTTTTTTCCTTTTTTCCATCTGAGGGTTACTACAACCAGTGTCAGCACACATGCCTCTGCAAGTGGCTTGCTGCACTGTGCTTGCCCTTCTTTAAATCTCAATTGCCAGGTGTCAGGAGGTGTGTGTTTGGCCAACCCCATTACTCAGAGCTGGACTCCTCCCATCACTAATTGGGTGAAGAGGATGGGAGATAAACAATGAGAGAGTAAATAACCTTACTTAAACATCTATTTGCAAATTATAACCAAATAAAACACAAAGCCAATAATCATCTGGTAGTGGTTTAGCTTGTTGTTTATCTTGTGTAATAAAATAAAGATGAGTTATTATAATATGACTATATCACTACTATTTAGTCAACGGTTAGTTAATTATTTTGCTTTAAACAAATTGTCTAAGCACAGAAATATAAACAATTTAGAGGCTTTTGTTAATATGGTATCAAGTTTTACCTTTGATATTTACCTGTAGATTTTTGGCATTCTAATCTATTTGAGGTCAGGTCGAGGCAATGCAGAAGTATACACAATTGGCAATATCTAAATAAATGTGAGATTTTCAGATTCTGGTCACAATGAAAGTATTTTGTTTCATGAAGATCAAAATCCAATGACACAACACAGAACCAAAGGCAGCTTCCCCCAAATTTTAGTTATTCTCCCAGGATAAGACATCTATTCAGATTTGAGTTTTCACACATTGCTACCTCTTCCCAGTGGATCTATTATTGAACAAAATAATTGTTGCAGTTCACTGCCCAGGAAGAGTAAACATACTTCTAATGCACTTTTTAAATTTCCCATGTGTGTATATCAAATATGATAAAGTGGAAGAACTTGCTATATTCCAAAGTGCCATGAAAATGGGAGCTACTTTGGCTACATTTTCAGCTTCTTGAAAAAAGGGACTGTGTCATGTTTTTCTTTGTATTTCCAGCATCTGGCAGAGGGCCTGGCACAATGCAGCTGCACAGAATTAAGCAATTAATTAATAACATGTTTGGTTTCACAGAGTACTGGAGGTAGTTTATATAGGAAATATACACAATAAAACAACAAATTTTAGATACAGACACATTTTTAGGGAGAATTCAAATTGGGAAAGATTATCAGGACCCATCAGGACTGTAAGGTCTTCGGAGTCATTTTAATTTGGTGATACACTTGCTTCTGAGCATTATGGTATTTGAAACAAGTGGGTAATAACACGTTTGCTAATTTATAAAGGCATGCTTATAGGTGAGGTGTATTCTACTTTTGTGAAATTACTCATGTGATGCCAAACTTAAGGAATTGCTGTGATGTTTTCTCTTTCCACACTCTGCTAGTAAGAAGAGCATAATTTTAAAAATGTACTTTTATATTATTAATCACCACATCTTATGCCCTGTCATGTTAATCAAATACATCTTATGAGCCAAGAGTCTACTTTATAAATAGGCCCACTGGGTACTGGATATTTTTAAACACCCATGAGTGGGTGGCAGAATTCTGGAGGTAAGCAGTATTATAGTAAGTACTATTATATATTGAGGGTTACCTTATAATATGGGGAGGTAACTGTGGTTTCCTTATGAAAAACAATTTTGTTAAGAATTATTGAATATAAGCTAATATTTTCAATGTAGATTTCATATAGAAGAAATTGAGAAAAGTCAATATTTTGAACTACACAATAACTTCTTAGAGCAAATAGAGGAATGAGTTTTAAAAGCAGTTCCCATTATAATCTTTTGGTGAAACAGCAACACTGCATTCAAATAATTTGATAGGGTGCCAAGACTGAATAATCTACATACAAACTCTTTGATTGTATGGCTTAATCCATGTTTGAATCCTTAATTTTCTGTAAAGATAAATGGACACCATATGCTTCATAAACTCTTTCCAAGTAACATTATAGTATGTTAGTTTGCTTTCTGTAAAAGGTTAAGAAGCTTAAGAAATGCTCATAACTGTTTGTACAGTGAATGATGATAACTTTGAATTATTTCAAAAGCTAGGTGAAAAAGATACATGGCAATGCCTTCTAGAATAATACTTTAGAAGAAACACTTCTCATTACTTATGCGAAATGATATTTTGATGTGGTCTATTGTTATTTTTTGTATGTGTTGACTCATCTATAGGTTTTAATAAGTGAGAGTGAGCAAGAAAAAAGAGAAAAGAAGGCTTTCTAATATTAGCCAAGTATGGACCACCCTTATTTCTTTTCTTCTTATACAGATAAGAAATTTATAAAAATATCTGCATATGTTAATATATTTAAAAGAGGCTGTGAACAGAAAAGCTTTCAACACTAACCAACTACTGAGCTGTAAAATATAATACACTATGAAAATTAAGGTTAAAGATGCTAAAACATTGTAGAAAATATGACAAAAACAATCAAAAGAGGACAAAGTGTGTTTAAATACCATAGGATACTAATTAATGCTCAAATATAAAGTCAATCATTACATTTTGCAGCTCAAAATATAAAAGGTGCACAATTTATATCAAACAGCAGCTATGCAATAATTTCTACCCTGTCTATTTCAAGTCTATTCTCTGAGAGTTAAAAAAGATGGTAGAGGCAAGATCAGATCAGATCAGTCACTCAGTCATGTCCTACTCTTTGCCACCCCATGAATCGCAGCACGCCAGGCCTCCCTGTCCATCACCAACTCCCAGAGCTCACTGAGACTCACGTCCATCAAGCCAGTGATGCCATCCAGCCATCTCATCCTCTGTCGTCCCCTTCTCCTCCTACCCCCAATCACTCCCAGCATCAGAGTCTTTTCCAATGAGTCAACTCTTCACATGAGGTGGCCAAAGTACTGGAGTTTCAGCTTTAGCATCATTCCTTCCAAGGAAATCCCAGGCCTGATCTCCTTCAGAAGGGACTGGTTGGATCTCCTTTGCAGTCCAAGGGACTCTCAAGAGTCTTCTCCAACACCAGAGTTCAAAAGCATCAATTCTTTGGCGCTCAGCCTTCTTCACAGTCCAACTCTCACGTCCATACATGACCACAGGAAAAACCATAGCCTTGACTAGACGAACCTTTGTTGGCAAAGTAATGTCTCTGCTTTTGAATATGCTATCTAGGTTGGTCATAACTTTCCTTCCAAGAAGCAAGCGTCTTTTAATTTCATGGCTGCAGTCACCATCTGCAGTGATTTTTGAGCCCAGAAAAATAAAGTCTGACACTGTTTTCCCATGTATTTCCCATGAAGTGGTGGGACCGGATGCCATGATCTTCATTTTCTGAATGTTGAGCTTTAAGCCAACTTTTTCACTCTCCACTTTCACTTTCATCAAGAGGCTTTTTAGGTCCTCTTCACTTTCTGCCATAAGGGTGGTGTCATCTGCATATCTGAGGTTATTGATATTTCTCCTGGCAATCTTGATTCCAGCTTGTGTTTCTTCCAGTCCAGCGTTTCTCATCAGGTACTCTGCATAAAGTTAAATAAACAGGGTGACAATATACAGCCTTGACAAACTCCTTTTCCTATTTGGAACCAGTCTGTTGT
>NW_011494919.1:8842770-8858789 GCF_000754665.1 Bison bison bison | reverse complement strand
TCCATCACCTCCACTAGCTTTGTTCGTAGTGATGCTTTCTAAGGCCCACTTGACTTCACATTCCAGGATGGCTGGCTCTAGGTCAGTGATCACACTATCGTGATTATCTGGGTCGTGAAGATCTTTTTTGTACAGTTCTTCTGTGTATTCTTGCCATCTCTTCTTACTATCTTCTGCTTCTGTTAGGTCCATACCATTTCTGTCCTTTATCGAGCTCATCTTTGCATGAAATGTTCCTTTGGTATCTCTGATTTTCTTGAAGATATCCCTAGTCTTTCCCATTCTGTTGTTTCTCTCTATTTCTTTGCATTGATGGCTGAGGAAGGCTTTCTCATCTCATCTTGCTATTCTTTGGAACTCTGCATTCAGATGTTTATATCTTTCCTTTTCTCCTTTACTTTTTGCTTCTCATCTTTTCACAGCTATTTGTAAGGCCTCCTCAGACAGCCATTTTGCTTTTTTGCATTTCTTTTCTATGGGGATGGTCTTGATCCCTGTCTCCTGTATAATGTCACGAACCTCATTCCATAGTTCATCAGGCACTCTGTCTATCAGATCTAGGCCCTTAAATCTATTTCTCACTTCCACTGTATAATCATAAGGGGTTTGATTTAGGTCATACCTGAATGGTCTAGTGGTTTTCCCTACTTTCTTCAATTTCAGTCTGAATTTGGCAATAGGAGTTCATGGTCTGAGCCATAGTCAGCTCCTGGTGGATGTGACTGGTGATAGAAGCACGGTCCAATGCTCTAAAGAGTAATATTACATAGGAACCTGGAGTGTCAGGTCCATGAATCAAGGCAAATTGGAAGTGGTCAAACAGGAGATGGCAAGAGTGAATGTCGACATTCTAGCAATCAGAGAACTGAAATGGACTGGAATGGGTGAATTTAACTCAGATGACCATTATATCTACTACTGCAGGCAGGAATCCCTCAGAAGAAATGGAGTGGCCATCATGGTCAACAAAAGAGTCCGAAATGCAGTACTTGGATGCAATCTCAAAAACGACAGAATGATCTCTGTTCGTTTCCAAGGCAAACCATTCAATATCACAGTAATCCAAGTCTATGCCCCAACCAGTAATGCTGAAGAAGCTGAAGTTGAATGGTTCCATGAAGACCTACAAGACCTTTTAGAACTAACACCCAAAAAAGATGTCCTTTTCATTATAGGGGACTGGAATACAAAAGTAGGAAGTCAAGAAACTCCTGGAGTAACAGGCAAATTTGGCCTTGGAATATGGAATGAAGCAGGGCAAAGACTGATAGAGTTTTGCCAAGAAAATGCACTGGTCATAACAAACACCCTCTTCCAACAACACAAGAGAAGACTCTACACATGGTAGAGGCAAAGGGCCTCTGAAAACTGTAAATTACTGTGTCTTAGTTATCTTGGTGACCATTATTTTTCTTTCTTTTCACTGTTCACAAAATATTTTTAAATGATTACCTATGTGAAATTTCTGGTCAAAACCCAGATGCACACCTAGAATTTTTATCAGATTCCTTAAATGGAGTTTTTTATCATAAAGAATTAATTCTGGAGATAATGATGAAAACACAGTGCCTAGAATTAAGAGTAAGGTATTAAGCACTTCAAAATTTAAGAAGATAGATATTAAATGTTCTTACCTCACTGAAATAAAATAATAAAAAAAGTAAAGGGACACAAGGAAACTTTTGGAGGTGATGGGTATGTTTATTACCCTTTTTGATTTGCAGTGATGATAGCATGAGTATACTCATATGTTCAAACTCATTAAACTGTATATATTGATTATACTTTAATAAAGATGGATAATAAGACATGTTAGAGGTGTGTAAAAGCCAAGTATGAAACCGATAAGAAAGCTTGTAAAGCAGATATTCCTTTTATAATGTTTTGTCATTCAACTGCTTAGTTGTTTCCAGCTCTTTGCGACCCCAAGGACTGCAGCATGCCAGGGTTCCCTGTCCATCACCAACTCCCAGAGCTTGCTCAAACTCAGTCCAGTGAGTTGGTGATGCCATCCAACCGTGTTATCCTCTGTCGTCTCCTTCTCCTCCTGCCCTCACTCTCTCCCAGCATCTTTCCCAATCTTTCCCAACTTTTCCAAGTGTTGGCTCTTTGCATCAGGTGGCCAAGGTATTGGAGCTTCACCTTCAGCATCAGTCCTTCCAATGAATATTTAGAATTGATTTCCTTTAGGATTGACTGGTTTGATCTCCTTGCAGTCCATGGGATTTTTCATGAGTAATTTTTAATGAATACTCTCCAACAAATGTAAGTGCAAACTAACTAGAATTCACATTGCATAGTTCCATTCTTCTCTCACATTCAGCTTATATTATAGGGCATGTCCTATCTCCCACTATAAACTGTAAACTATTTGAATGTATGTCTATATGTACATATTACACACACACACACACACAACACACGCATATATATATATATATGCGTGTGTTGTGTGTGTGTATATCCGCAGGGGTTCTCAAGTGGATCAGTGGTAAAGAATCTGCCTGCAATGCAGCAGATGCAGGATTCGATCTCTGGCTTGTGAAGATCCCCTGAAAAGGAAATGTCAATCCACTCCAGTGTTCATGCCTGGGAAATCCCATGGACAGAGGAGCCTGGCAGGCTACAGTCCATGGGGTAATAAAAGAGTAGGGCACAACACAGTGGCTAAACAACAATCAATGCATATCTGCATATATATTGTGGGATACATATAAACCTCAAATCCCTGTGCTCAAAATAATATCACAATTTAGACATGGATGGCAATAGCAAGATCTCTTTACTAACAATTCCTTGAAAGTTATAGTTTCACATAGGTACATATTATCTTATACACATGCTGCTTCACCCTAAAGATTAACCATTGCATAGACATCTGACGCCAACAGGAAACTAAGAGTAAAGCATTAGAACCAGAGCAGAATAAAAGGAGAATCACAAAGCAATATACTGATAAAGGCCATCCTAGAATGTTAAGGTAAAGAGTGAGCCTGGAAAGTATGTCCACTTAAGTCCTTTAACTCTGATTTCACACTAATCAAACCTCCTTCTAATTACTACATATCTTCCCCAGGTGTTCCCTATGAAAACAGGAATAAACAATAGATGCTCAAATTTTCAAATAAATAAATGACTGACAGTTATAGCTTAAAATTCATTCCCCTAATTCTATCTTTGCTACTCATTTGCCTACAAATTACAAATTTCCTTAATCAGAATTTTGTCACCTCACATTTCCTTTTAACATATAACATTGATGCCTGGTTTCTCACCTAGGCTATGCATACTTTGAAATCAATCTACGTTTTACACTTCTTCCTAGTAGGTTCACAGTAAATATTAATTAGTTAATTTCTCATTATAAACATAAGACCCAGTTTGTAATTCTATGTCAAAGAAGAAATAATAACGCTGCTAATTCATTTTTTTCTTTAGTGACTCATAATATAGAACCAATGTGTAATTTCTGAGCTTCATTCTGAGCTTCTCAATACATTGAGAACTATGTATTTAAGTTCAAAATCATAGTATCAATTAGACATACACGGAAATAATTTTTTTAAAACAAAAAGTAGAAAATACCAGGAAAGACATGCCTGTTCTAAGCTAATTGGTATAAAATGGAGTATTTCCAGTTAGATGGGTGTTTTCCACAGAATAATTTTTACCACTGATGCATTTGGAAAGATAGTACCTCACTAAAAAGACTAAAAATGTTGATTCCAGTTCAGGTTTCTAGAGCATTTCTACTTCTGACAGAAAAGTGTGCTTTGTCCCATAAAGCGCATAGAACTCAGTTTTCTCTGTGCCTTTCTCCCCTTCCCACATCCTTTTCTTCACTACTGTTATTTCCCTCCTGCTAATTTGCTTTTCATTTAAAATGTATAAATAAAAGTATCCACACATGCACAGGGTAAATCTCTAAACAATCTTCAGGTCAATCAAATACTACTCTATTTTCAGTACTTCTAAATGCTATTTATAGTTTTTTTTTTTTTTTTCCTTTCATACAGTCCATGAGAGTGTTAAGTAAATATTTGTTAAACAATGTAATATCTGTTCAATAAGTGCTATTGATAACTTACCGTGAACAATGTTGGATTCGTGATCTCCGAAGAAGAAGATTTAGCTTCCAGACCAGGGACCACGTTTAATCACTCAAGAGCTTTTGTGTAGCAGAGTTTTATTAAAGTAAGAAAAAGGACAGAGAAAGAAGCTTCTCACATAGACATCAGAAGGGGGATGGAGAGTGCCCCCCTTGCTAGTCTTTACAAGGGAGTTATATACTTTATAATTAGTTATTACAATAAATCGAAAGAATGTCTCAAGTTTGTGAAAATTTTACCAGACCCACTCCCACAATTTACATTTTAGGATAGCATGATTAGAACTTAACAATAGAAAGATCCTACCAAACCCACCCCTATAATACATATTTTAAAATATCAGGATTAGTCAGAAGGTTTTCAGGAAGGAGAAACTGTCCTCAAGCAGGATACACTGTTGTTATATAATCCCTAGTACAGAGTGTAAACTGAGTTGTTTGTTGTGTAATCATCAGTTCTGGGCTTAAAGAAAAAAAGGCTTTATGTGACTAAGACTAAGGAATGTAGAGGGGGAGAAAGGGGTTTGTCCTTTCCTCCTGCTTGAGAATTCCAGACCCCTATCTCCTCCTCCTCGAGAACTCCTGACCCCTTTCTCCTCCTCGAGGACCCTGGACATTTTATCAGTTTGCCTAAGAATTGACTCTCTCACCATGGATAAAGGTACTAAAATGTTTATTGTTGTGGTTGTTGTTGTTTAGGTGCTAAGTCATGTCTGACTCATTGCAATCCCATGGGCTGCAGCATGTCAGGACTTCCTGTCCTGCACTGTCTTTCAGAGTTTGCTCAAACTCATGTCCATTGAGTCAGTGATGCCATCTAACCATCCAACCATCTCATCCTCTGTCGCCCAGTTCTCCTGCCTTCAGTCTTGCCCAGCATAAGAGTGTTTTCCAGAGTTGGCTCTTCCCATCAGGTGGCCATTGTATTGGAGCTTCAGCTTCAGCATTAGTCCTAATGAATATTCAGGGTTGATTTCTTTTAGGACTGACTGGTTTGATCTCCTTGCAGTTCAAGGGACTCTCAAGTCTTTTCCATCAACACAATTCAAAAGAATCAGTTCTTCAATGTTCAGCCTTCTTTATGGTTCAACTCACACATCCATACATGACTACTGGAAAAACCATAGCTTTGACTATATGGACTTTTGTTGGCAGAGTGATGTCTCTGCTTTTTAATATGCTGTCTAAGCTTATCATAGCTTTCCTTCCAAGGAGCAGGTGTCTTTTAATTTCATGGCTGCAGTCACTATCTGCAGTGATTTTGGAGCCCAAGAAAATAAAATCTGTTACTGTTTCCACTTTTCCCCTTAGTTATCAAAGATACATTTCTATTTAGCTTTAGTATTTTAAACTTTTTAAAAGATTTAAGTCCTTTTGTAGACCCTCTTCTGACCCTACATTGAAATTAGTTACCAGCACAAGCTATTACATTTATCCATTTAAATACACTTTGAAATATATTTTAAGGTATCGGATACTCTAAACAGGTCATTAGCATACAAAAAAATAGAAAAAATGCAGGTTGCATATGAACAATTGCAATTTACTCAGAACTACTAGGAAAAGAGTGTGCATTTCTCTTGTTCTCAATTACAGATATATTTACATCTTTTGAGGTTTTACTAGGTGGTTCCTAAGATCCCTGAAGGTCTGTTACTGTGATATATGTGTATTGGTAAAGAATAAATGAATGGCATACATTCATTTATTTAATAATCTAGCTACTGTGATTTAGAAAAAGTGATGATAAAGTGAATGATTTGATGAAAAGAATACTATCTTTGTCTCTGAGTTCCTTCTTTGGGACTGAGGAGCTACACTCTGGATTTTGCACAAACTCATAGTTTGCATAGAACAGTACCTTATTTTAATATGAGGCTGAATGTTTTGCTGCCCTCACCAGGACACCACAGTGTATGCAACTCTTAACT
The DNA here is from genome assembly GCF_000754665.1 of Bison bison bison. Taxonomy (NCBI): domain Eukaryota; kingdom Metazoa; phylum Chordata; class Mammalia; order Artiodactyla; family Bovidae; genus Bison; species Bison bison. Next base: position 8,852,750 of record NW_011494919.1, on the reverse strand, counting down.
GCATTGAGCAGACTTTTGAATATTTGTCTAGCAGTATTCATATACTTCTATGCATGTACATATGAAATCCTACTGGAACCATTATACTTCTACTATTTTTTATTCATTCATTGATTCATTCTTCAAAGCAAGGCATCAAAAACGTCAAGCAAAGCCAACAGAAAGCTAGCAGTAATTACCAATAATACAAGCATGCTGATAAGGGACACTTTTACTTCATACCAAGTTTTGATTGTAAGGATTAAAAGAATATGCTTATTTTGTGCAACCTAATAAAATGATGTGTCATGTACAATTAAATTAGAACCTACATTTATTTCAAAAGCAAAACAATAATAATGGGTCTATAATTTATATTATTATTTAAATCCAAGAACATATCCCCTTGTCAAGTGAAAAAATACCCATTTGGCAGCAGAAGCATGTATCTTATCAAAGCCCGGAAGAAGGGTTGAGGGACTCAACAGAAACCTACTGGGAGTACACACTTCTCTGGACCTTCCAATGAAATGTGATATACATTATTATCTACAAACTTTTCCTCAAAGGGCTTGACTTTTTTGGTCTTTCAGATGAATAGTCACTGATATTTGCATACATTTTTACATTGCATTTCTTCTTTATGTGGAAAATATACTGCTTTTAGAGCCACTTAATATTTATGTTAGCCTTATTATTTTAGAAAGATCTATTCTGTGGGTTATCATTAGCAGTAGAATTCTTGAAGAAAAACATTTTAAGACCTTGAAGACATTAAGTTAACTGAGATAAGTTAGACAGAGAAAAACAAATACCTTATGATCTCATGCATATGTAGAATCCAAAAGAGAATCTTATAGAAACAGAGAATAGAGTGGCTGTTAGCAGAGATCTTGGGCAGGGGAACTGGGGAGATACTGCTCAAAGGGTGTAAATTATAGTTAGAAGATGAGTAAGTTCTAATTGTAGTTAGAAGATGAATAGTGATAATAGTTAACAATACTGCATTACATATTTTAAAGTTGCTAAGAGACCACATCTTAAATGTTCCTACCACAAAAAAGAAAGGTTAATCATATGATATGTTATAGGTGTTAACTAACACTACAGTGCTAATCATATTGTAAGCATTGATTCAGCATGTTTTACAATTAAACTTACACAAGTATATCACAATACAAATGTAAGAAACAGGAAAAAAAAGATTTCAGATTTGTAAGGTGATGAAAAATGGACAATAACTCTTACACAATAGCGTGCTTTTATACTTTGATACATACAGATGGGTAAAATCAGAGATATTGCATGAATTCCATGGAAGAACTTTGGATGGTATATGACTTTCCACATTCTGAATTTTAAGAGATGGATAATGAAATTGCGTGTACTTGACCTGAGAGTTTGTTCTGTTTTTGTTCATATGAAAAACATAAATTTAAAAGCTGTTGAAACAGATTCAAGAATATTACACTTTATAAAATATGTGTAATGGAAGGAAATGACAACCCACTCCAGTATTCTTGCCTAGAAAACTCCACTGACAGAGGAGCCTGGCAGGCTACAGTCCTGGTTGCAGAAGAGTCAGACACAACGAGTGACTAAACCAAACCAATGGTTATGTGAGTGTTTATTTTTCATTTTAGTGTGTATCTATGTTTCTTTATTTCTGATTAATCCTCAAGAAAAACATGTCTTTTATTACTGTTTTCAAACAGCATTTTTTTCTTTATTGCCAACTTTAACCTTCTCTATTGCATCTACTTTCTCTGATTGATTAAATTCTCTCACGTTAACTAGTTGCTACCTTCTTTGAGATTTACTTAGTGCTCTGCTTTAGACTTAAGTTAGTCATTTCACTATTTTCATCTTTTTATTCTCATCTAATATTAATATTAAGTCCATTCTGCAATATATTCTTGTTCATTTTATTAATATAATTGTGTTTTCATTGCCTTCCATTTTTGTTATATGGAAGATCATTTGGAGATAGTTAGAAATGCCGGAGAAGGCAATGGCACCCTACTCCAGTACTTTTGCCTGGAAAATCCCATGGACAGAGGAGCCTGGTGGGCTGCAGTCCATGGGGTTGCTAGAGTCGGACACGACTGAGTGACTTCACTTTGACTTTTCACTTTCATGCATTGGAGAAGGAAATGGCAACCCACTCTAGTGTTCTTGCCTGGAGAATCCCAAGGACAGGGGAGCCTGGTAGGCTGCTGTCTATGGGGTCGCACAGAGTCGGACACAACTGAAGCAACTTAGCAGCAGCAGCAGCAGAAATGCATTTAAAATTTTTCACTCACAGCTTGTATTTTGATAGTGATTTGTAACTTAAATTGCTTTATGGTTCAAGCATTTGACTAGTCTCACAATCATATTTTAAAGTTGTTAAACTTATGTCAAAGTCTTGTACATGATTGTAATAGATATTATCTGTGTCTTTTAAGAAGAATGTGTTTTCTCTAAATTTTGGATGTTGCATACTGTTGTAGAGGTGTATCTATAATTTTGTGTATTTGAATATACAAATATTGATGTAGCATTATAATGCCTTAGAAATATGATGATGGATTTTTTCCAAATCTTATCAAAATTAGATTACTTTTGTTCATATATTTATGTTTATCAGTTATCAATCTATTTTTATATTAAAATAATAATTTTCTTTGTGGATATTTGATTGGTATATATTTGTTTTATCTTTTATTGTCACCTTTTTCTTTTCTTATATATTAATTATGGCTTTAGGAAATAAGACACAGCAGCCAACTTTTACATCTTAACTGGCAAACTACTGTTTTTATTCATCATCAATCCTAATATATTCAAATTTATTTCTATCTACATATTTGACTTTTCCACTTCCCTTTTAGCATCAATTTATAAAATACAATTGAGCATCAATTCTTCAGTGCTCAGCTTTCTTTATGGTCCAACTCTCACATCCATACATGACTACAGGAAAAGCCATCATCACTCAAATGTAACTTTCATAAATTTCTATGCAAACCCTTTGGAAAAGAGTTTAGAACCAACTCTGTATCTTTTGTCATTCACTTCTTTGAGTACTTGCCAAACTTATGCAGCCAAGACACTTGTCTATTAGTTTTTATTTTCTTTGCTGTCTTGTACAGAGCTCATGTTTAGTTACACATCAGATCTCATTTATTGATTTTCCCTTATTTTATCCTTTTGTTCTATATCTGTGATAAATCTTAACTTTTATAAGCCATCAGATATTTTTTATTTAATTTTAGAAATAACACTTTTAATCTTCAGCAGTTACTATTTCCTAATTGGTATTTTACATCTTTCTTGTATTATGAATGCAATATTTAACTGAAATATAATTATTCTAAAATTTTCTTCTTTTCCTCAATCTATTTCCTATAGAGCAATGATTCTCAACTGGAGATGATTCAATCCCCATAGAACACTGGCAATGCTTGAAGTCACTTTCGGTTATCACGATTAAGACAAAGAGCTATTGCCTCACACAATGCATCAAGTCCAAAATGTCATTAGTGCCATGCTTGAGAAACCCTGATTTAGAGTCCATTTTTCAAATCTCAATTGTTGATTGCTCTATTGATCCTTGAATATCCTTTCATATTTAAAAATGAGATAATAAAAAGTTGGTTTCAAACTTTACGTACTTGTGGGATTTTGTCAGTGATGAGATTTGTTACAAGATGAATAAAACAAAAGTAAGAATTTATGCTTAACATTTAATTGCTTCAGAGAAAAATTACTAAATTCTTTGCTTGAGTATCTAGCTTCCAGAATTTTATAAGATGGTGTAAGAAAAGAGGTGACAGAATTTTATGGTTCATATACAGTCTTGTAATGAGTCCTCTTGTTTGGAACCATATATCAGGCTTTAAATTTATGTAGGAGTCCCAAATTTCTACTTTCCTTGGGTCATCCTATGACAAGTCTTTGCTGTTTCCCCTATTTACATTATACTATAAATTCCAGTTATTGCAGCCCCATTTTGTCACTTTCACCTTTTTATTTGCTCCCAGCATTCAGAATTTTGTTCTTACCTTTTGTCTAATGATTCTACTTCATCCATCCTCCTGAATATTGTGTTATAATTTTAAGATTTTAAGATTTCACTTCAAAGGGGTTTTTGGATGGAAGGAAAGTAGCTGTGACAAATGCATTAATCATTTGCAGTAGTCATGGAAAAATATTTGCTTCTTTCACTATTGAACTTGTTGAGTCATTGGAAAGTTTTAAAATCAGCCATCTATTCTTCACCCAGCAGTTCAGGTGATCTATTTCATATGCTAATGAAAACATATCACTCCCCACTCAGAACCCTTTGAGTTCCTCATTGCATGTTGACTAAAACATAAAATCTTTATCATAATTTCCTACTCAAAGAGCCTAAAAATCTGGACTCTTTTACCTGTGTAACCTCATCATTCTTGTGAGGACTCTGGAGTAGTCATATTGATTTCATTACCCTACCCCCCACCCCCACCCTGTTCCCTAAACTAAGCCCTCTGAAGATTTGAAGTGAAGTGAAAGTTGCTCAGTCATGCCTGACTCTTTGCCACCCTATGGACTATACAGTCCGTGGAATTCTCCAGGCCAGAATACTGGAGTGGGTAGCTATTCCCTTCTCCAGGGGATCTTCCCAACCAAGGGATTGAACTCAGGTCTCCTGCATTACAGGTGGATTCTTTACCAGCTGAGCCACAGGGGAAGCCCAAGAATACTGAAGTGGGTAGCCTATCCCTTCTCCAGCAGATCTTCCCCACCCAGGAGTGGAACTGGGGTCTCCTTCACTGCAGGAGGATTCTTTATCAACTGAGCTCCCAGGGAAGACCCCTCCAGACATTAAAAATGCTGTTCCTTTTACCTGGAGAAAAAAATTCTAACTGAAGTATTACTTCCTCCAAGAGACCTTCTCTGACCACTGCTGTATTCCTATTCTAATATTATGTCTAATTATTATACTTTCTCATTTTGTCCCATCATTTTTCTTTCAAAGCACCCTCATTTTTAAACTATAAAATACTCACTTTTTGTAACTATTATAAATAATTTTCCCTTCTACAAACTTATATGAGGGCATAGATCACATTTTTCACTGAAAACAGTATCCTCAGAACTTAAAGAGTATCTAGCACAGAGTAGGCAGTAATTATATAGCTATAAGTAAGTTACTGACTTTAAAACATGTATTTGTATTTTTGATATTGTCAAGTAAAATTGTAATGACTCCCTTCTCACGGAGAAGATAAGCTTTACTCACCTAAATTTTAATCATTGAATAATTTCTATTTTTAATCACTGAATTAAAGGAAGATTATTATGTATCATAAAGAATCTTGCAACATATTTATATACACACATATATGTACCTGTGTGTATGTGTCTATACTCTCTTTTAATCTTGAAATGACTCAAGAATACTATATTTTAAACACAAACCTTAGATTATAAGTTTTCTTGGCTTTTTAATCTCTCTCTCTCTCAATCTCTCTCTCACAAACACACACACACACACAGTTCTGTGATACCGCCTTCCTTTCTACAATGTTAACTTTGCTGCAAATGGCATATTAGTCCCTGTTATATGTTATTCTAACAAGAATTCCTGAGCATTATGATCTTGCAATGCCATTATGTCCTTAGTTTAATGAGTTCAATAATTAAACCTAAATACTACTGCTTCTTTTCAGAAATATTACAGTAAAAACATTTTCATATTGTACATTTGGTGTAGAATTTTTATCACCAAATAACAAAGCTCATGGGCAGATTTGTGGTTGTCATATAAGCCAAAACTTGTATACTATTTGAAAAGAACTATGTGCTATTACTTACACAGTAAATTTCCATTAGAATTTTAAAGCCACAAATAGGCACTTTACTGGAGTCCTCATTAATCTGTATCAGTAAATAGATATTTTACATCTAGATGATAGAGAAATAGAACTCTATAAAGAGCCATAGTAACAATCACATCAGATTAGTTTCTCCAAATGTCCTTTACCTCTCTATTAAATTACTTCATTATAATAGTAAAAATGTAACAGGATATTACTTCATTATTATATCAATATCAAACCATGTGCAAGTGCTTATGCCTTTTGATTCTTCAGTACATGTCTATATTGAGAAAAGTCTACCAAGTGCAAAAGTTGGGCCTGTCTTGCCTCCAAGACGAGTCATTTTAGTCAAAACTCTTTCTGTTTAACCATTTAACTGTTGTCCAAACTCGAATGAATTGCAAAGTGCTGAATTCTGTGTTTGTATGGGTGAATTCATACATTGGATGGCATAGATGGCACTTCTAGTGCTATGTACTCTAGCACTTCTATACATCTGCCTGATAACTATTACCTGATACACTGGTCTTATTTATAGAGTTGCCATTAATGGACAACTGGTTTAAAGTTAAGTTTACCAAGTTATAAAATCCACACTTGGCTTCTCCAGGCTATATCCTTAAATATATGACACATTTAACTGGAAAAGGTCAGTTTTCAATCCAATACCAAAGAAGGGCTGTAAGAATGTTCAAACTACTGCAGACTTTCACTCATTTCACACGAAAGCAAGATTATGCTCAAAATCCTTCAAGCTAGGTTTCAACAGTATGTTGAGAACTTTCAGATGTATAAGTTGGGTTTATAAAAGGCTGAGGAACCACATATCAAATTGCCAACATACATTGCATCATGAAGAAAGCAAGGAAATTCCAGAAAAACACCTGCTTCTGCTTCATTGACTATATACACTAAAACCTTTGACTGTGTGGATCACAACAAACTGGACAATTCTTGAAGACATGGGAATACCAGACTACCTCACCTGTCTCCTGAGAATCCTGTATGCAGGTCAAGAAGCAATAGTTAGAACTGTACATGGAACAACAGACTGGTTCAAAATTGGGAAAGGAGTACGTCAAAGCTATATATTGTCATTATGCTTATTTACGGAGAAGGCAATGGCACCCCACTCCAGTACTCTTGCCTGGAAAATCCCATGGACGGAGGAGCCTGGTACACTGCAGTCCACAGGATCCCTAGGAGTCGGACACGACTGTGTAACTTTCAAGCAGACAACCTGAGTGACTTCACTTTCACTTTTCACTTTCATTCGTTGGAGAAGGAAGTGGCGACCCACTCCAGTGTTCTTGCCTGGAGAATCCCAGGGACGGGGGAGCCTGGTAGGCTGCCGTCTCTGGGGTCACACAGAGTCAGACATGACTGAAGCGACTTAGCAGCAGCATGCTTATTTAACTTATATGCGCAGTACACCATACGAAATGCTGGGCTGGATAAATCACAAGCTGGAATCAAGATTGCCAGGAGAAATGTCAACAACCTCAGATATACAGATGCTACCCTAATGGCAGAAACCAAAGAGGAACTAAAAAGCCTCTTGGTAAGGATGAAAGAGGAGAACGAAAAAGTTGGTTTGAAACTCAGCATTCAAAAAACTGGTATCATAGTATCCAGTCCTATCACCTCATGGCAAATAGAAGGAGAAAAAGTGGAAACAGTGACAATTTTATTTCCTTGGACTCCAAAATCACTGTGAACAATGACTGCAGCCATGAAAGTAAAAGACACTTGCTCCTTGGAAGAAAAACTATGAGAAACCTAGGCAGCATATTACAAATCAGAGACATCATTTTGCCGACAAAGGTCTGTATAGTCAAAGCTATAATTTTTCCAGTAGTCGTGTACATATGAGACAGTAGGACCATAAAGAAGGCTGAGTGCCGAAGAATTGATGCTGTCAAGTTGTGGTGCTGGAGAAGACTCTTGAGAGTCCCTTGGACTGCAAGATCAAACCAGTCAATCCTAAAGGAAATCAACCTGGAATTATTCATTAAGACTGAGAACTGAAGCTGAAGCTCCAATACTTTAGCCACCTGATGCAAAGAGCTGATTCATTGGAAAAAACCCTGATGCTGGGAAAGACGGACGGTAAAAGGAGAAGGGGCAGCAGAGGATGAAATGGCCAGATGGCATCACTGACTCAGTGGACATGAGTTTGAGCAAACTCTGGGTGACAGAGGTGCCAGGTGTGCTGTTGTCCATGGAGTCCCAGTCAGACACGACTTAGCAACTGAACAACCACATCAACAATCATTTAACTGATGTTGATCACTTTGGACCCAACATCTTTTAAGTGTAAGAAAAAGTGTTTTCTTTAAAAACATATTGTATTAATGCTTAATTATATTAGTAGAAAAAATACTACAGAAGCAAGAATTGGGGGCATGAAGATAAGGAGAAATTACAGTTCAGGTCTGTAGGTAGTACTACTGCAAAAATCACATGCTAGTACTTTAAGACAAATAAAACTAAAGTAAGACATTGAATTATTGTACAAACAGATTTCCCATATCCTCTATATCTTCTGATTTGTGGAATTTATATCTATCTAATGCAAAACCACTTTTTTCTGTCATATTTGAAATAAAAGTCTTATTTTGTGTGCTATCATTAGAGTATCAATGGAGTTTTTGTTTTTTTGTTTTTGTTTATGGCCTCCTTCTCCTCACTCCCAAGAGAAAAGTTATAATAGGTTATCATCAATTTGAATTGGTTCAGAGGCGAAAGGAGTTACAAAGAGCGCAATCTGCATAATAAACTTCATGAGGAAAAATATCCTGTTGTTCCCAATGTTTGTTGCCCCCCGACAATGCCAGCCCAATATCAAGCAGAGACATGGAGTATTTTTATACAATAGGTATTTGTTGATTCAATGAAAGACCATAAAAATACTATCTCTATAACTAAATTAATTCATGGTTAACAGGTATTTTTTTTTTAATGTGACTTCTGTCTTCTACTAAAATAGTCAAATTTTAAATTTCTTTTTGTTCAAGCCCATATATATGCATGTAATAAATTATTAAAAACATTTGTTACACATTTTGTTTCAATATTTATTTGGACCATAAACTGATTTAGCTACATATTTTTTGATTGACTAAATAACAGTGCAGTGCCAACAAAGGTCCGTCTAGTCAAGGCTATGGTTTTTCCTGTGGTCATGTATGGATGTGAGAGTTGGACTGTAAAGAAGGCTGAGCTCCGAAGAATTGATGCTTTTGAACTGTGGTGTTGGAGAAGACTCTTGAGAGTCCCTTGGACTGCAAGGAGATCCAACCAGTCCATTCTGAAGGAGATCAGCTGGGATTTCTTTGGAGGGAATGATGCTGAAGCTGAAACTCCAGTACTTTGGCCACCTCATGAGAAGAGTCGACTCACTGGAAAAGACTCTGATGCTGGGAGGGATTGGGGGCAGGAGGATAAGAGGACGACAGAGGATGAGATGGCTGGATGGCATCACTGACTCGATGGACGTGAGTCTCAGTGAACTCCGGGAGTTGGTGATGGACAGGAAGGCCTGGGTTGCTGCAATTCATGGAGTCGCAAAGAGTCGGACATGACTGAGCGACTGATCTGATCTGATATCTCCAGCAATATATATATTGCTGGATCCTGTTCTCTTACAATAGGATCCAGCAATAATGCTTCTTGGTATTTTCCCAAACAAGTCTGAAACTTATGTCTCTACAAATACCTGTACACTGTTGTTTAAAGAAACTTTGTTTATTATTGACAAAACCTGTTAGCAATCAAGTGGTCCTTCAGTAAATAAACTAAAATACATCCAAACAAAGGAAAGCAATAAGTCAACCGTGAACTTCCTGATGTTCAAGCTGGTTTTAGAAAAGGAAGAGGAACCAGAGATAAAATTGCCAACATCTGCTGGATCATCTTGAAAAGCAAGAGTCCCAGAAAAACATCTATTTCTGCTTTATTGACTATGCCAAAGCTTTTGACTGTGTGGATCACAAGAAACTGTGGAAAATTCTGAAAGAGATGGGAATATCAGACCACCTGACCTGCCTCTTGAGAAATCTGTATGCAGTTCAGGAAGCAACAGTTAGAACTGGACATGGAACAACAGACTTGTTCCAAATAGGAAAAGGAGTATGTCAAGGCTGTATATTATCC
>NW_011494919.1:8842411-8842670 GCF_000754665.1 Bison bison bison | reverse complement strand
AAGAGAGTTTGATGGTTTCTTATAAAACCAAACCATATAAATATGATTATATATATATATATCTCTCTCTCTCTCTCTCTCCAGCGAAGAGTTGACTCATTGGAAAAGACTCTGATGCTGGAAGGGATTGGGGGCAGGAGGAGAAGGGGACGACAGAGGATGAGATGGCTGGATGGCATCACTGACTCGATGGACGTGAGTCTGCGTGAACTCCGGGAGTTGGTGATGGACGGGGAGGCCTGGCGTGCTGCGATTCATG
>NW_011494919.1:8840545-8841649 GCF_000754665.1 Bison bison bison | reverse complement strand
CTCCAGTACTTTGGCCACCTCATGTGAAGAGTTGACTCATTGGAAAAGACTCTGATGCTGGGAGGGATTGGGGGCAGGAGGAGAAGGGGACGACAGAGGATGAGATGGCTGGATGGCATCACTGACTCGATGGACGTGCGTCTGCGTGAACTCCGGGAGTTGGTGATGGACAGGGAGGCCTGGTGTGCTGCAGTTCAGGGAGTTGCAAAGAGTCGGACACGACTGAGCGACTGAACTGAACTGAACTGAATAAGAAATGAGCTACCAAGCCATGAGAGAACATGGAGAAACCTTAACTGCATATTACCAAGTGAATGAGGGTAATTTGAAAAGTTTAATACTGTATAATTCCAACTATATGATGTTCTAGAAAAGGTCAAATTTGGAGACAGTAAAAGGATCAGAGTTTATTTTACCTTGGAGGGGATGGGATGAAAAGATGGAGCACAAAGGGTGTTGGGGCAGTGAAAATATTTTGTATGATACTACAGTTTCCTCAGTGGCTCAGCTGTAAAGAATCCGCCTGCAATGCAGGAGACGTGGGTTCAATCCCTGGGTTGGGAAGATCCCCTGGAGGAATGCATGGCAACCCACTCCAATATTCCTGCTGGGAAAATCCAATGGACAGAGGAGTCTGGCAGGCTATGATCCATGGAGTCACAAAGAGTCGAACATGACTGAAGTGACTGACCACCATTACCACATAATGATGGATGCATGTCATTATGCATTTATCCAAATCCATAAAATATACAATAATCCTAAGTAAACCATGGACTTTGGGTGATTATGATGTTTCAGGTTTGCATCATCAGTTCAGTTCAGTCGCTCAGTTGTGTCCGACTCTTTGCGACCCCATAAACTCCAGCACATCAGGCCTCCCTGTCCATTACCAACTCCCAGAGTCCACCCAAACCCATGTCCATTGAGTCAGTGATGCCATCCAATCATCTTATCCTCTGTTGTCCCCTTCTCCTCCTGCCCTCAATCTTTCCCAGCATCAGAGTCTTTTCAAATGAGCTCTTAGCATCAGGTGGCCAAAGTATTGGAGTTTCAACCCATCCATTGACAGTAAATACCAGAATGATAGTAAATGTACCTTCT
>NW_011494919.1:8828517-8840445 GCF_000754665.1 Bison bison bison | reverse complement strand
AGGAAATTAATGAGTAATCTTTGTACCTTCCTTTCAATTTTCCTGTGACCCTAAGACTACTCTAAAAATAGTCTTTGATTTTTTTTTTAATGTGTTGCCAGACTTAAATAAACATAGAGTGAAATAATGAAATAAAAGGCCCCAGTTTGTGTGTGTGTGTGTGTGTGTGACTGAGTAAAAGATTTTTGGGTAGGAAACTAGAAACGACAACAACAAATGATGCTGTTGCTTAAGTTAAATGAAGAATGAAAAAGAGAGACAACATGGAAAAATATTACTGAAGTGAAATTCAGATAATTACTTTAAAAAGAGGAAGTACACGAAATAGAATGTAAAACAGTGGCATTATTTTAGAAACAACTTACTTTGTTATATTTATAATGTGTATTTTTAAAAATAGCCACTAAATTGAATACTGGCCATGTTAATATTTTTGTTAAAATATTTTATAAATTTGGAAGTTTCTAAGTTTATTCTTCCTCATTTATGAGATATAATAAATCTTGGTCTTGATAAAGACCAAGCAATTAAACAGCTGCTTGTACTGAAAATTCCACTCCACCATTTATCAAATGTGCAACATTTAACATGGTACTTAATTTCTGATGTTTATCATGAATGAGGATAACAATTGTATTTATTTTATAATGTTATTAAATTTAAAAGATTCATGGAGTTAATACATACTAAGTATATAAAACAGGATCTGATGTATACATGAAATAAATGCTGATTATGATAAGGAAGATATAGAAATCAATTATGATTTTAGTTTTGATTTTTTAAGAATATTCACAATAGAAGAAATCCCCATCTAGCCAGACCAAATATAGATATTTATATGAGGTGTTTAATGTCACCTAACCTTACAAGAATCTGACAGTATTTTCTTCATCCTGCAAAGTCATGTTCTTGAAGATCTAGATATAGGGAACTCGGAACACTTTCTTAATTCAGTATTATATTGATGAGGATTCCATAGGGCTTCCATTATTTTAATATCATACTGATTTATAGGTAGACAGAAAAAATTGGAATTGTCATCACTATTTTGGGAATTACATCATCATCTATCTATCTATATATCTATATCTATATATATGTAAAGAAAACCTTTGTTTTATTTGTTTCTTAATAGTCAAGCTTTAATATGAAAATACCAGCAAGAAATATCATTTAATTTTGATGTCTTAGATATGACTTATGACTAAAGCTCTAAGGAGGAGAGCCTATCTTCAGTGATGAATTATGCCCCAGTATGGATATACTCTGAAAAAATGTTATTTTCTCAAACTTTCAGTTATTCAGTCTCTTCAGATGAACTCAGATAAATTTCATTTTATCTTACCATAAATTACTCTCAAGTGCTTTCATGCATGCTAAGTTGCTTCAGTAGTATTTGACTCTTAGTAACCCTATGGGCTGTAGCCCACCAGGCTCCTCCTCTGTCCATGAGATTCTCCATGCAAGAAAACTAGAGTGTGTTACCATGCCCTCCTCCAGGGGATCTTCCTGACCCAAGAATTAAACTCATGTCTCCTGCATTGCAGGTGGATTCTTTATCTGCTGAGCCACCTGGGAAGTCCCTCTCAAGAGTGAAACTGAAAGTGAAGTCGCTCAGCCATGTCTATAGCCCATGGACTATAGCCCAGCAGGCTCCTTCATCCATGGAATTTTCTAAGCAAGAGTACTGGAGTGGGTTGCCATTTCCTTCTCCAGAGGATCTTCCCAACCCAGGGATTAAACCCCGGTCTCCCGCATTGTGGGCAGATGCTTTACTGTCTGAGCCACCAGGGAATCCCACTGGGTCTCAAAAGTGAGTGATACATAAATGAGGTTACTCTATACTTGCTCAATAGATTGATATCATATGGCTATTGCAGAGACATAACTTTTTCATGGGGTATAATTGTCCCTGCATCATTTAGTGCTAAGTGTTATACATGAAAATATCCAACTAGTTAGTCTCATACTCTAAAACTATTCCTCTATCTCAGAATCCAATATAATGAAATGTTTGTTTGGCTCAATTCACTAGCTATCATCTTAGTTTCCATTTTATACCGAAATCTAAATGAGTTGCACTAAATTAGACTAATTAAGTTAATCACTCAAGCAGTACTATTAATCTCTGTTTGATCAATAGTATGTTCAGTTATTATATGTCTTTTTTTCTATAGCTTTGAAGGAGTTTGTAAATGCTTGTATCACATATTTAGAGATTATCTTTTGGATGTTTGAGCTATGTAAATATAATGGATCACCATTATTATTATAAGTTAGAATAGTAAAATGTTGCTTACAGTAAACCATGCAACAAATGGTGGAACTCATTTGTATTATTAACACTTCATTAGAGTTCCAGTGAAGAGATGACTCACCTAATTTTGATATGTAATAGTTATGTGGGAATGAGGTAAATATGTTCATCATGAAAAGTCATTTATGTAGTGTTAAAATTTAGTTTTCACCTTCTCAATAAGATTGACTCTGATACGTCAGTGTTATATATATGTCTTCCATCATGCTTCCTCTGTTATTTTCTCAGTTCCATTGTTTTAATTGTTGAGAACCTACTAAATGCTTCGGATTGCACTTCAGATTTATTCTTTAGTGGCTCAACAAGTTTATTGCTTAAAAAATGAAAATGGAAGCAATTTATCTAGAAAATTAAATCACTGACACATGAGTCTCTTTTTCTTCCTACCCTTTTAAACTGACTGTTTGAATCAGTGTGACTTCTATGCCATAGAAAATAATACCTCACTTATGTTGAGATTTTTCCTATAATGTCAAATATTTAGAACAGCTAAAAGCATGAAAGCAAAAACTTATGCCATTCAATCATGTGCAGAAAAATTATATAATTTCCTTAAAGAAAGCCCTTCAGGATGCCATTTAGAACCTATGCATGCTAATTTTAGACATTATTTTGATGTGATTTTTTTTTTTTAGCTGCTATTTGAGTTTGTGGCACTTTAGAAGCAACAAATTAGAAGTCTTTCTGTGTGTGTGTGTGTGTGTGTGTGTGTGTATGTGCGCTTGTGTGTATAGTTGTGAGGGGCACAAGTTAGGAAATGTATTAAATTATCACTCAGAGCAGAAGAAATCACAGGTACAGCATTTGTGTGGGCCGGAGTGACATTGGTAAGGGTGATATGAAAAGGTAGATATAGACAATTTTGAAGTTAGAGTCAACAGATATTGATAATGAAGTTCCTGAGTCATACAGTGAAAGTTAAAATTATATTCAGTACATGGTATTTAAAAGGCGAGAACATGGAAAATCTATTTTGGAAAGATTTCCACTAACATGGTAAAATGAAGGTCACATTAAATATTTAATTTTAAAGACTAGGTCTCTACTTTGGGAAAAGGATTAGTACATTATCTGACCATCATGAGAAAAGAGGATTTCCATATAATAAAACAATATCCTAATAATGAGCTCCTGAAACACAGCCACTGTGGCGGTTAATTTTACTGTCAACTTGACTGGATCCCAGGGTGTGCAGATATTTGACTAAACATGATTTCTGAGTATGTCTGGAAGGGTGTTTCTGGATGAAATTAGCATTTGCATGACTGGACTCAGTAAAGCTGTTTACCTTCTACAATGTAGCCAGCACCATGCAATCTGTGGTAGGCCTCCTCAACAGAACAAAAAGGTACAGAAAGGAAGAATCTGGCCCTTTTTTTTTTAACCTCTTTGCTTGAGCTGGGACATTTATCTGCTGTCCTGTTGACTCCCATTTATCAAGATTTTGGACTCAGTTTGAATTATACCACTGACTTTCCTGGGTACCCAGCTTCAGATGATAATCATGGGACTTGTCAGTCTCCATAATTTTGTGAACCAGTTTCTCATAATAGATCCCTTCGTGTATCTATACACACACATGTATGTGTATATATATAAAATCTATCTATACATCTATGCATCTATATTTGTATGTATCTATGTATCTATCTTTTATTAGTTCTATTTCTCTAGAGAAGTCAGACTAATACAGCCACTTTCCCTCAAGTGAAGTTACGTTTTTTTATTTTACTACTGATTCAGTAAATCCTAATGGTAGGATTCTACAGAAAGCTCACTGATGTGGAATGATTACAAGAATGACTGGAGAAAATTCTTAACAGCTACCCTGAAACAGGGTACAAATTATAGACAGAGAGATTATTGGCTACAAAGTGAAATAGCAATTGTAGAATCAGACTGAAGAAAGGGATCCAGAATTGGAGGCTAACGTAATAATCTATATAGGGAATAATGAAGGCAAAAATTAACTGGTATCTCTAGTAGCAAAAAATAACTGGTAATCAAATTTGAATTGACTATAAGATCTAATTAGTTTAAAACTGTTTTTGAAACATTTACTATTATAAAAATAAATTACATAATGTAGGTTGCTCTGTTACATATACATTTGAGATGCTGAGTGATATATTCTATACTATAAGTATTTGAAAGTTATAAAATTCATAATGAATATAGCAACGTGAGGCTATTGGATATTCAAAACATCAAATTACCAAAAAATTAGAAGTCAATGACCACTCTAGGCCCAGTACCATGTAGAGCAATGTGAAAGAATATACAAATAAATATGGAATATTGCTTTCATACATAGAATTCAGAAACACACACATAAATTTGGCTGAAACAAAGTTATATCAAAACAATAAGAGACAATAAAGAGTCAACATTTCTGGGAAATGATTTCTATGGCTTCAAAGATGATCTTTGTGCCAAAACTACTAAATACATGTTTGCATACAAACCTGCCTTCTAAACCCCAACTTTCTATTGCCAGTTCGTACTGGCATTACACCAAACTCGGTTACACTAGACTCCAGTATTCTAGGATGAATTCATTAGTTCCTCTTTAATGGTGTTCCTTTTCTATTCATTATTTCTGCTAAAGAAATTTTTTTTCACAGACTAGAAATACTAAAGTTACCTTTAGTTCAAGCATTTTGTTCCTGTTTCCCATATTCAATCCACTGCTAAATTCTGCTAATTTTCTTATTAGTACATTTAAAAAAATTCTCTGCCTTTCTCTTCTAAAGTTGCCTCTGTTAATATCTTGGTTCAGGTATTCATCATCTGCTTTATCTGTTGCAGTATCTATCCAATTAATCTCCAGGCCACTGGATTCTAATCTTTTTAATCTGTTTTTCACACTGTCATCTGAATTATCTTCACAAAAACAGGTAACATTCTGTCATTTTCCTTTTCAAAAACCTTCTGTGTGCCTCATTATATACAAAATACAGTCAAATAATTTAGCATAGCATTCAAAGATCTCAATTACTGGAATCTAAATTACCTTTCCATTTTCATCACTTGAAACCAAATTATGTTTCCATTTTTATTACTTCATCACTTGCATCATTTCTTTCTGGAATGCATGAGTTAATCATACCAGTCTACTCATTACCCTTCAAATATATCTTAAATTATCTGTTCTCTGAAGTGCCTCCTTTTCACATGATTAATCTTGGACAGATATGACCTCAAACTCATTTATTTTAACTAAAGTAGCAAGCAAAATTTGTCTTTAAGAAATTTAAATTTTAAAGAAAAAGAAAAAAGAAATCATGGATTACAGAACTTGTAAAACAAGACTTTCTATCAGCAAACCTGGGGATTTATGTCTGTGGACACACCCAATAAGGATATTTTTTTAAATTTATCCAAGTAAAATGCACATATAGAATAAGTGCACAAGTCAAAACAATAAAGCTTAATGAATTTGCTCTTGCAAAAATATCCATGTAAACAGAAACCAGGTTAAAAAATAGAACACAGACCACAACCAGGAGCTCTTTGCCTCCATCCAAGACCACCGTCCACCAAAGATAACCACTAACCTAACTGTTTATGTAAGGTGGCAATTCTATGCATGTTTTGTTCTCTCTTTCTCTCACTGTTACTTTAATACATAAAATTATACAGCCTAGTCTCCTGTGACTGTTTTAGTTTGCTTGACATTTTATTTGTGAAGCTCACTCATGTTATCGCATGTAATTGCAGTTTCTTGTATGGTTTATCCATTCATTGAATGAATATGTGGTAGCGTAGTTATGCATTCCAATATAGAGGGATATTTATGTTGTTTCCAATAGTCGGCTATTGTTAATAGTTCTTTAAGGTCCTATCTATATTTGGAGAACTTTGGGATAGATTTCTACTTGGTGCATACTATGGAGAAGAACAGCTGGCTCAAGGGTTTAGTGTATTTAAATTTAGAAGGTCAGCAAAACTGTTTGCCAAAGTGCTTATACCAATTTGCTCCCCAAAAAGAATATATGAGTTTGGTTTGCTCCCCATATCCACTGTTACAGGACGTTTTAGTCTTTCTTATGTATGTCAGTTTTAGGTTTCAATTTTAGGTTTTTCTTTTCCCAGGTCACTAATGAAGTTGAGCATGCTTTCTAATGTTTATTGGCCATTTAGATATACTGTGTTGTGAAGGACTTGTTTGAGTCTTTCCCTCATTTTTTTTTTTTCTTATGTACGGTGATATTTTCCTTATTTATTTAGAAGAGGTTTCCACATATATATCTAGAATTCTTTAAATATTACGAAATCTTCATTGGATTTATGTGTTAGAAATGTCTTCTCCCACAACATGGGTTGCCTTTTCACTTTTGTACAGGTAATTTTTGATGAAAAGATGGTTTTACCATTAATGCAGTAAACTTTATTATTTTTCCTTCAATTACTAACTTTGTATCACTGTAAAAATATCTTCTTAGTCAATAATTTTAGATATTCTTAACTGCTACCTTCTGGAACCTTTATTATTTCACTTTTCATATGTAAATGTACAATCCATCTGAACTTGTTTTTTGTCTATGGAAGGAGAGATCAAAATTCATACCTTTAAATAGATAGCCAGTTGAGAAAACCTCATTGATCAAAAACATATCCTTTGTCCATTGTACTGCAATATTGACATGGTCACAAATTATTTTACTGCAAATTTGTGAATGTTTTTGAGCTCTGTTTTCTGTTGTAGTGACACAGAAGAATTAAAAGTCTATTTGATTTGGAAATCATGTTAGATGTATTATACGTGCGAAAAGGTTCTAGGCAAATATTTAGAATTAAGTGTTAAATATTTCTTTGGTAAGCCATTCATTTTTTCTGATTGATAGAATCATCTTTCTAGCTCTTTATATATTATATTTAATACCTAGACATTCATTTTATTCCTTATTCCATAAATTCCCTCAACTAAATTACCTCTCTCTTTATTCACTAGTATTATATTCTACTCTAGTTTGATCAGTAGTTTTGTTCAACATGATTGCTCAACTCTAATTGTCAGTGACTATTCTCAAATGATTCTGAACTCAAAGTTTGGTCTCACTAATTCTGTGTTATCTAAGTCTACCAATTCAAGTTGATTGCTATCTGCAAACAGGACTTAAAATGCTTTTCTCTTGGGAAGACTGCTGCAGAAAACGACACCTGTAATCTTCTTAATTGTTAAGTGATAAAATGTCTCTTGTTTGTATGTCACACTAAAGGTCAAAAAGCATATGTGCTCAACATGCTCTCTAATTTTCACCTAGAATGCTTCTTTAATATCTTACTCGTTTCCTCTTCCTTCTGTGATATAAATACCACTAACTAAACCACCTGTTTAAAAAAACAAATTTCAAATTTGTTGAGATGTAACTGACATATTGTGTAAAATTAACGTATGATTTTACATAGGTATATATTGCAAAATGATTACAAAAATACAGTTACTTGACATGTCCAACATCTCACACAGTTTCGTGTGTGTCCGTACGATGAGAAATTTTAAGATCTATTTTCTTAGCAACTTTCAAATGTATAGCACAGGAGTGTTATGCCATATGTCACAACCCCAGAACTTACTCATCTATCACTAACTTGCTCATCTGTCACTGGAAATGTATACCCCCTTGAGTACTTTCTACCATTTCCCTCACTCACACCCCATATCCCTTGCAACTGCCAATCTGCTGTGTGTTCTGTTCCTGTATTTGTTTTTTTGTTCCACATATAATTGAGATCATATAGTATTTGTTTTCCTCTCCCTGACACACTTCACTTAGCACAATACACCCAAAGTTTCATATATGTTGCTATAAATAGCAGGATTTCTATCAGTTCAGTTCAGTTCAGTTCGGTCGCTAAGTTGTGTCCGACTCTTTGTGACCCCATCAACTGCAGCACGCCGGGCCTCCCTCTCCATCACCAACTCCCAGAGCCTACCAAAACTTATGTCCATTGAGCTGGTGATGCCATCCAACCACCTCATCCTCTGTCATCCCTTTTTCCTCTCCCCTTCAACCTTTCCCAGGGTCTTTTCAAATGAGTCAGTTCTTTGCATCAGGTGGCAAAGGATTGGAATTTCAGCTTCAGCATCAGGATTGAACATTGAACATTCCAATGTTCATTCCAATGAACATTCAGGATTGATGTCCTTTAGGATGGACTGGTTGGATCTCCTTGCACTCCAAGGGATTCTCAAGAGTCTCCTCCAACACCATAGTTCAAAAGCATCAATTCTCAGCTTTTTTTATAGTCCAACACTCACATCCATACATGACTACTGGAAAAACCATAGCCTTGACTAGATGGACTTTTTTGGCAATGTCTCTGCTTTTCGATATGCTGTCTTGGTTGGTCATAACTTTTCTTCCAAGGAGTAAGCATCTTTTAATTTCATGGCTGTAATCACCATCTGCAGTGATTTTGCAGCTCCAAAAAATAAAGTCTGCTATTGTTTCCATTGTTTCTCCATCTATTTGCCATGAAGTGATGGGACTGGATGCCACGATCTTTGTTTTCTGAATGTTGAGCCATAAGCCAACATTTTCACTCTTCTCTTTCACTTTCATCAAGAGGCCTTTTAGTTCCTCTTCACTTTCTGCCATAAGGGTGGTGTTATCTGCATATCTGAGGTTATTGATATTTCTCCCAGCAATCTTAATTCCAGCTTGTGCTTCTTCCAGCCCAGCGTTTCTCATGATGTACTCTGCATATAAGTTAAATAAGCAGGGTGACAATATACAGCCTTGGCCTACTCCTTTTCCTATTTAGCACAAATGAATCTTTTTTATGTATTATCCAGCTTAATATTTAAAAATGAGAAACAGAAATTCTTTGCCTTCTGAGATTTATGCCAAGGAATGTTACCCATATTACAATTCTGTTTTATAGATTGCAGATAATACTTCTTGATACCTACTGTCTACTACTAAATCTAGAATATAATGACAATTTAAGATATTTATAGGTTTTCTATTAGCTGACTCTGCCACTGAAGATAAGCTTTTTGAGGCTCATATGAAACCACTTCATTTCATGTCAATTTCTTCTAAAGAGCTCAGTATTCATAGACTTATCCCAATGCTACTCATATCTTTTATATTTCTAGATACTCTTTATGGGCAGCCAAACTTCAAACACTGGGATTTAAGTATCTCTTTTAATCTAGTTTAAAGCATCTGCTACCAGTATCAGTTCAGTTCAGTTGCTCAGTCGTGTCCGACTCTTTGCAACCCCATGGACTGTGGCATGCCAGGCCTCCCTGTCCATTACCAACTCCTGGAGTTTACTCAAACTCATGTCCATTGAGTCGGTGATGCCATCCAACTATCTCATCCTCTGTCATCCCCTTCTCCTCCTGCCTTCAATCTTTCCTAGTCAGGGTCTTTTCAAATGAGTCAGTTCTTTGCATCAGGTGGTCAAAGTGTTGGAGTTTCAGCTTCAGCATTGGTCCTTCCAATGAATATTCAGCACTAATTTCCTTTAGGATGGACTGCTGGATCTCCTTGCTTGTCCAAGGGACTCTCAAGAGTCTTCTCCAACACCACAGCTCAAAAGCATCAATTCTTTGGTTCTCAGCTTTCTTTATAATCCAACTCTCACATCCATAGATGACTACTGGAAAAACCAGTAGATTA
Source organism: Bison bison bison (assembly GCF_000754665.1). Lineage (NCBI taxonomy): Eukaryota > Metazoa > Chordata > Mammalia > Artiodactyla > Bovidae > Bison > Bison bison. The sequence continues at coordinate 8,830,488 of NW_011494919.1, read as the reverse complement.
TAGCTGAACAATCTATAAGGTGTAGCATCTACTATGTCCCATAAAACACTAGAGAATTTGAAGCATCTGCACCTAAAGTTACAGCAAACATTGTAAAAGCTCAACTTCTAGTTAGATTAACATAAAAACTTATACCTTAGGCCTTTACCTCAGTTTCTGTTACTGAGACATCATGCCAGGATTTCATCAAAAAATTATTGGGCATATCAAAAGCCAGGAGAAAGCCAAATAGAAAATAGAAAATCTTGAAAGAATTCAGATGAATTAAGATATTTTATGTGGTATATCAGATCCAGTTTTGACAAATAAAGATAAACTAGAGAGAAATTAAATTGTACCTTAATTATTGAATATGTGTTCCAAATTTTTAGTATTTTTTCTACCCAAATTTTCATCTTTTACAATCTAGTGTAAGAGGTACATGGATACACATTTTAGTAAGAATGCTCAACACATTTCTAGAATACTTCAGTACACCACAAAAAATATAAGGAGGTTATTTGAATGATTGTGCTATGATATAATAAAGATCATCAAAAACTTTTACTCACAGTCAGATGTCCAAATTCCATCATTCTAAAAGGTTTCAAGGAGTCCTGTTCTCTGAAAGAAACACAATAGAAAGGTGACCAGCCTTCAGCTGCAACAGAAAGTCATTGAAGAATTGAGGTCAGAGAGATGATAGGGTTCCCTTTGCTCTTACAAGGTATTCTCAAAGGAATTTGTATTTGTCCTTTCCAAGGGCAGCATAGAGCAGTTTATAGGATTAAAAAATTGTCCCATAGGAAAAGAATTTCTCAAAAGTAAAATCAACATTTAGTATCAACAGAAATTCAAGAGAAGCCTTTCATTATAACTCCGAACACCATTGTCAATTCTATACCTTATGCATGAATATTCATAAAGCCAGCAGTATTTTATTCAAATGAATCTAAAAGCAAATTAATTATGCTTAAAGTTAGTTAAATGTTATTAACAATACCAGACACAAACTTTTGAAAATGTATTCTTTTAAAATTAAAAAAGGCCCTACAATTCAATCAAGGCTCTTGTACCTCTTATTCTTTAAATTATCTTTTTATTTATTTATTTTTTTGTACCTCTTAAAAACACCAGTAACTATTTTATTTTGTTGTGTGTTAATGAGAAGGACTAAGAAACAAAGTCAGGACTCATTTGCTGAGAAGAATCAAAGATAAAAGTTATCTTTCAAAGGCTTCCTGACACTTTCCCACAAAAGGAAAAAAAGAGCTTCAGATCTTGTTTTCAAGGAATCCTAATATGTTAATTACAGTCATTAAGGATGATAAAACTTAGAATCTCACACTTTGTCAGAGCTGAAAGTCAGTGAAGCAAAGATCTATCAGTTACTGATTTGGCCTTAAAACATACTGTATTCTAAATGCAAAATAATAACATTATAGACGCTTGCAAAAGTTTCAATTATTGCTAGCTATTAATAATAAATTCTTGGCTTTCCCGGTGGCTAAGAAGTAAAGAATCCTCCTGCCAATACAGGAATTGCAGGTTCGAAGTTTTGGTCTCTGGGCAGGGAAGATACCCTGGAGTGGAAAATGGCAACCCACTCCAATTTTTTTTTCCTGGAAAATTCCATGGATAGAGAAGTTTGGTGGGCTACAGTCCATTGAGTCACAAAGTGTTGGACATGACTTGGAGACCAAAAATCAACAACAAATTCTTGTTTTTTTCCCTTTTTAAAGTAAAAACTAATGAATTTTTTAGATTTAATATAGGGTACATGCACCACCCTTATGGCAGAAAGTGAAAAAGAACTAAAGAGCCTCTTGATGAAAGTGAAAGAGGAGAGTGAAAAAGTTGGCTTAAAGCTCAACATTCAGAAAACTAAGACCATGGCATCTGGTAGATGGGGAAACAGTAGAGATAGTGGCTGACTTTATTTTTCTGGGCTCCAAAATCACTGCAGATGGTGCTTGCAGCCATGATATTAAA
>NW_011494919.1:8827610-8828417 GCF_000754665.1 Bison bison bison | reverse complement strand
GCATCACTGACTCAATGGACATGGGTTTAGGTAGACTCCAGGAGTTGGTGCTGGACAGGGAGGCCTGGTGTGCTGCGGTTCATGGGGTGGCAAAGAGTTGGACATGACCGTTGACTGAACTGAACTGAACACGCCTTTTTTATAAGTGTTAAAGAGATTTCAATATATTAAAATTTTACATTTTAAAACTTTTTGTTTACTTTGTTTTTTAAATTTATTTATTTTTAATTGAAGGGTATTTGTTTTACAGTATTGTTTTGCTTTCTGACAAACAATTAACATTTCAAAATTTTTACAGAATTTTACTACTGGCGTCAGTCAGCTTTCAATTAGGGAAGCCTCTTAACCTTATTCGCAGCTGACATTGTTAAAACTTTCTCAATCCTGTTTTCTCTTTCTTGGTGGATCACATTTCTCATCAGCCATGTAGTTATTTAGGTTCAAGATAAAGCAACATGAATAGCAGTGATGAATGACATGCCTATGTTTGATCATCAGAACCTCTCCATGAAAGCTCTCTTTCTCTTTCTCCGCTTGATGTGTCAGATGCAATGAAAGACTCGGAAGAGACTTCTAGAGGATGATGGAGGTATATTGAAAATGCCAGGATTGTTGAGTCATTGCTTAGTGGAAAACTGTCCAGAGAGACACATGACCTCATTGGACTGTTGTGTGAATGAAAGCTAAAAAAAATTTTTTTTGTTATATTGTACCCCTGAGATTTTAGAATTAGCTATTTACTTAAGTTCATAAAACCAAGCATGCATTTTCTGATCAGTTAGTTTATTGACATACTACTGTCAAAAT
>NW_011494919.1:8824191-8827510 GCF_000754665.1 Bison bison bison | reverse complement strand
TATGGTTTTTTCAGTGGTCATGTATGGATGTGAGAGTTGGACTATAAAGAAAGCTGAGCGCAAAAGAATTGATGCTTTTAAACTGTGGTGTTGGAGGAGACTCTTGAGAGTCCCTTGGACTGCAAGGAGATCCAACTAGTCCATCCTAAAGGAAATCAGTCCTGAATATTCATTGGAACGACTGATGCTGAAGCTGAAACTCCAATACTTTGGCCACCTGATGCGAAGAGCTGACTCATTTGAAAAGACCCTGATGCTGGGAAAGATTGAGGCCAGGAATAGAAGGGGACGACTGAGGATGAGAGGGCTGGATGGTGAGAGAGTCATTTCCAGGCAGGTTGATAGGGAGTCTAGGGGTCCCCAAGGAGAGAGGGGTCTGGAATTCTCAAGGAGGAAGAAAGGACAAACTTTTTTTCTTTCTCCACATTCCTTAGGATTATATAACAATAATGTATCCTGCCTAAGGACAGTCTTTGTATCAAACCTTCTGTTACTTTAAAATGTAAATTATGGGAGTAGACCTGGTCTTTACAAGAATGTATCCTGCCTGAGGACAGTGTTATCTTAAAATGTAAATTATGGGAGTAGGTCTGATGAGGTCTTTACAACCTCCAGACATTCTTTGGATTATATAACTTCATTGTTAACACTAACAAGTGGGTATTCTTTCTGCCCTCCTCTGATGCCTATATCAGAAGCTTTCTCTATCTCCTTTATACTTTAATAAAACTTTATTACACAAAAGCTCTGAGCAATCAAGCCTCATCTCTGGCCCCGGATTGAATTCTTCTCTGGGGGCCAAGAATCCCGGTGTCTTCACGTGATTCAACAACAACCTTTCAATGGCATCACTGACTCAATGGACATGGGTTTAGGTAGACTCCGGGAGTTGGTGCTGGACAGAGAGGCCTGGTGTGCTGTGGTTCATGGGGTGGCAAAGAGTTGGACATGACCGTTGACTGAACTGAACTGAACACGCCTTTTTATTTAGGTTCAAGATAAAGCAACATGAGTAGCAGTGATGAACGACATGCCTATGTTTGACCATCAGAACCTCTCCATGAAAGCTCTCTTTCTCTTTCTCCGCTTGATGTGTCAGATGCAATGAAAGACTCGGAAGAGACTTCTAGAGGATGATGGAGGTATATTGAAAATGCCAGGATTGTTGAGTCATTGCTTAGTGGAAAACTGTCCAGAGAGACACATGACCTCATTGGACTGTTGTGTGAATGAAAAGGAAAAAAAAATTTTTTTGTTATATTGCACCCCTGAGATTTTGGAATTAGCTATTTACTTAAGTTCATAAAACCAAGCACGCATTTTCTGATCAGTTAGTTTATTGACATACTACTGTCAAAATAAGAAGGAATCCTCATTTGGTCACTAGCCATGTAGTAACATGCAAGTCACCTAACTTTGAGTTTTAGAAATTGGGCAACAGAGCTGTATGTGGCCAAGAGAGGTGGAGGCCTTTTAACTCCTAAGATGCCTGATTACTTTTCAGTGGAAAAGTCCCTAATACTGGGAAAGATTGAAGGCAGAAGGAGAAGAGGGCATCAGAGGATGAGATGGCTGGATGGCATCAACAATGCAATGAAGACGAACTTGGACAAACTCTGGGAGATGGTGAGAGACAGGGAGGCCTGGCAAGCTGCAGTCCATGGGTCACAAAGAGTCAGACACAACTCGGAGACTGAACAACAATAACAATAATGCCTGATTACTGAGTCTAAGATATGAGATTCCACATTTTGTTGTTTATAGTAACACAAATTTTAGAAAGGATTATGACAGTTATTGGGGAAAGAATAATATATTATCTCTATTATTAAGTTACTAAACCATGAAATAAATATAAAATAAAATATTAAAATGCTAAATGTGTCCATAGGACATTACCTTCAATGTGATTTTAAAGATAGCAAAGTCCCTCATGGGTACAACAATAAGAGAAGACAAGGATGTGGGAGGTTTGCATGAGTTATGACTGACAGGATAGGTGGGTAGAGGATGTGAGGAGCAGAAAGAGAAACCACATTCAAAAGAAATGTAGGGAGCATAGCACATTCAGATTTCAGGAGCCACTGTTTTCTAAAAAATTCTGTTCATTGCTCTCCTACATAGGTTGAGAACTAAACCACAAAGACAATTTTAGTCCTTTCAGTTTTAACAGATGAAAATCCAAAATAGGTTTTGAAAACTATATGATTTAGTTCTGTATTTTATAAATCAGATTGTACAGTTAAGCTATCCTTTATTTTAGGCATAGGCAGACCACGTCCTGATTCCAACCCACCACCTGTTTTTGTACAGCCTGCAACCTGACAATGATTTTTACATTTTTGAATCATTGAAAAACAAAGAAAAAAATAATTCATGACACATGAAACTCATCTGAAAAGCAAATGTCAGTATTCAAAAATGAGGTTTTATTGAAAACAACCACACTCATTAGTTTATGTACTTTTTGTGGCTGCTCTTGTGATACAATAGAATGGAGTAGAATATACCATTGCTATAGACATGGCAAGGCCTGCAATACCCAACATTTCTAGCCTTTTGTAGGACGAGTTAGTTGATTCTTTCTCTTCCTATAACACTTACTTCGTTAATTTGAAAAATAGGATAGATAACATGAAAAATTATCTGCAATGATACCCACAGATAACTGCAAATTTTAAGAAATCTGTGTTTTCCTCTTTTCCTGTCATCTCAGACAGAGCTCTGAAGTCAGACAGACATCAGTTTGAATCTGGGATGCTTCATCTGCTAACACCTTGAACTTATACAAGGCATTTAACTGATATTCAGTTCCTTTCCTCTCTATTAAAATGTGGGCAATTCTTCACAGAGTTGTAAGGAATTAAATGACATGACATCTGTTTGGGGCTTTCATATATATATAATGTATGAAATTAGTTACTGAGTTGTGTCTGATTCTTTGCAACCCCAGGGACTGTAGCCCACCAGGGCTCCATGGGATACTCCAGGCAAGAATACTGGAGTAGGTAGTCATTCCTTTCTCCAGATGATCTTCCTAACTTGGGTATGGAACCCAGGTCTCCTGCATTACAGGCAGATTCTTTACCACTAGCGCCACCTGGGGGATGTGTGTGTGTGTGTGTAGTCATGGTTAATATTTTTATCATTTGGCCATAAGAAATAAATATGTATTTTAATCTGAAATTCAAAACATTGTTTTTGGTTTTGTTTAATTCATACTTCAGAGAAGGCAATGGCACCCCACTCCAGTACTCTTGCCTGGAAAATCCCATGGATGGAGGAGCCTGGAAGGCTGCAGTCCATGGGGTCGCTGAGG
>NW_011494919.1:8818548-8824091 GCF_000754665.1 Bison bison bison | reverse complement strand
CTGAGAGACTTCACTTTCACTTTTCACTTTCATGCATTGGAGAGGGATATGGCAACCCATTCCAGTATTCTTGCCTGGAGAATCCCAGGGATGGTGGAGCCTGGTGGGCTGCTGTCTATGGGGTCGCACAGAGTCGGACACGACTGAAGTGACTTAGCAATCCACTACTTATAAAATTCAGGAGCTTATATAATTAATTTTTCTTTTTGTCTTGAACTAAAATCAGAATATTGTACATAATTTTCTTAAGGACAGAGTGCTATAATACACATCTAATATAGTTGCTGAAAAAGGTGTTCTGTTCCTAGATTATTTCAGAGGCACATACAAAACTTCTCTGGCTTATATAAGGCAGCACTGACTTTAAGAAATGAAGCTAAGTATCCATTCTTGTGTTATTATTTTAGCATTCTATTACACTGGTAAGACTTTGAATATAATATGGGTTTGCTTAGTGTGAATTTGTGAAGTTTTTATTTCAGATTTTCACAATAACTTAATCATATTTTAGTTGTATAAGTTTGTTACCTATGCATATTGTTTTATTGAAAATATATTGAACAGTTAATATATAGTTATATATGCATAACTATATGCAATCATTCACATATTAAGATAGTATATACTTAATCAATAGATACCCCGACTCAAATTACAATTTTAAATCACCATGAACTACTAAAACTAAGAATGCAGCAAATTATATTTCTGTTTCTACTTTACTATGCCTAACATCCATCCTAAATTCAGTACATTTACTTAATTACTTTAGACATTTACTTTTAATTAGTCCATACCAGGAAACAAGTTAGGGTTTGAGTTTAAAGTAGCTGGTAATACTAACTAAATTTCTATTCATATTTTTTGCTTATTATACATCTTAAAAGATTCATTAAGGGCATACTAGTAGTAATAAGAGACATTTAAAGCAGTATCAGTGAAGATAGAATACAAGCCTAAAATGAGCAATTTAATTTTGGTTACAGAGGAAAAGTTGGAATAGAGAAGTACTTAAAAGATAACAGTAGAATTTAGTTGTGAGTGACAAATAAAGTGTCTAATTATGATAGCTAAGTATGATATCTAAGAGCTTAACTTGAGTGTAATCTGTTAAGTAGTTTGTCACCGTTAAAGGTGGAAGGTCAAGGAAGTCAAGAAATTGTTGGAAGTCACAGGGAGATGTCTCAATGCAGCATCTGAAGGTAACCATATGTTAATAAATAAGTTTGGAATTCTGTGTAGAGTTTAAGATTGGAGATTCAGATTTTTGACATAAGCATATGGAACAAATTTCCAAGAGAGTTTACATTTTCTTGACACTTTAGAGACTTTAATGCAAAAGTCTGAGGAAGTTTTGATTAGGAAGCAAAAGTAAGTTTTGTCATATGCAATAATGATAAAAATCATTCCACACTCTAAATTATATTATGGATTCAAACAGCCTACAGGATTAATATTAATTAATTAATAGCTTCTTTGTATAGCATTGAAGAACTTCAATTGAAGCTCTTGGTATAGTAAGCACATATCTAGCCACAGAGGCCATTTTCAAACTATATTCACTAATAATATGTGATATTTGTGGTTCCTTGAAAAAGACATTCACTATAACACTATTTTGATTTCTACATAGCGTTTCTTCTATATAGAACCCTCTTCCTCTAATTGTGAAGCTGGCAAACATGTGCTCACCCAAAAATTTTTAATTCAAAATCTTTTTAATGGATCTTTCCCTGATTTTAAGGGGAGATTTAGTTCTTCTTTCATCAATGCCTCTGCTGAGTTTTATATCATTTCCATTATGGGTATTTTCTTATTACCTTTCAATTGTCATTTATATAACTATCTCATCCTCTTGAGGGCAAGGCTCTTGAGAAATATCAAAGTGACAATAATCAGTGGGGATAGTGAGATTATTCCTTGAGGAGGAGAAGCAAATGTCATATCAAGTGTTGGTCACTGAGAAGGTTCTTGAGATTTCCATCCCTGGGCTGTCAAGGTCTATTACCATCAAAGTAGTCCCTGAAGAAGGGTATGGATGAAGGTCTCCAAGACTTTATATGAAGAGTTGCCAGGCTATTTTACTATCTGAGTCATTCATGAGGATATTGCAATTAACCAGGATCATAGAATTATTTAAGGGTGAAGAGGAATACTGGGATTCAGTGCCTGTAACCTGAAAGAATGCTGTGGAAGCTAGCAGAGATCTAAAAAGGGCGGGGCTACATTATTATCTCCACCCACCACACTTCACAACTCCCTTCTATCTTCCTTCTGCCCCTTCCAAAAGGGTGCAATCTATGTCTGTCAAAGGATATTAAGTTTAAGCTAAGAAGCAAATTTTGCATGAAGGCAGAAAAGCAGGAATTTCACTACCACTTCCAGAGGTATCTTTCCAGTTAAGCAAATCTGATAATGTTGCTTCCATTTTTAAAAACCTCTATTGGCCTTTTATCACCTAAAGATAAAGCACATGCTCACAGCACTTCCCAATCTGATCCTGCCCCTGGTCTAGGTTTATCTTTCTGACTCCTCCCTCCTCTTTCTCCAAGCACAATGTGCTTTCCTTAATGGAATTTCATCAGTCTTCACCTTTTCTTTCATATTATCCTCAGTCTGTGTTGCTTCATTGTGGTGATCAAAGGATGAAAGAGCAGATAAAATCAAGGAAGGTCTTGGAATGCAGGAATGGAAAAACCAGACCCTTATTGTCCTTCCCTACCCCATGTTGTAACTATTAATGGATTTCAAGTCCTCCTAAACAGTATAACCTGTCTCCCCTCATCCAGTATACATGCCTCATCCAATCAGCAAATGGCCCACAAGACCCCTATCCCACTGCTTGTACCCTGGGTATAAAAGTGGACTAAGGACCCCTGTTCAATGTCGGTTCTCCCTTGAGCTGGCCCTCTGTTGTAACAGCGTCTCCTATTCTAATAAACTTTATTTCCCTCTCATTCTGTCTCATGTCTGGAAATTCTTTTTCAACCTACACCGGGACCATGACATTTTTGGTGGCCCATACAGGGACTTGGGGTCTCTTTCCCACCTCCTTGCTTCTCCTTTTTCATAGGGACCCTCTGCAAACAGGCAAGTGTTATGGAAGCAACTGAGGAACTCTGGCCAGGGTTACCCTCTGGTGTGTTCCAAAGGCTCCACTGCTCACTGCACCCCAGTAGCTGCTGCCTAAATGGGTGAGGGTCTCTCCTTTGTCTTCTTTCCAACTGAGGACTAGGCCAACCAATATTGTGTGGGCACAGGTCAGGCACTTAAAAGCCATTAGGGCGCCTGCCACATGAAGACTCCCGTGTAAGGATAAGGAGGCATGGAATGGATCAGGCCACAGGGCATCCACACCCAGCAAGACAACTTCCATGCATCATGTCAGGCACATAGTGGTTGAAGCAAAACAGAGACTATTGTCCTCTGGCCATTTCTTCCCTGATAGGATTGTAAGGTGGATTCCTCAGCCTTCTTCCCTGTCACTTTCGCTTCTTTCCCTTTCTGTCTAGACTGATTTATAGGAGCCCAGGTGTTGCCCTGAGCCATCCCAAGAGTGCTTCTATGTTTCAGGGAATCACCAAATGGTGAATCACCCAGTTGCTCCAGGGAATTTCTTTCTTTCTCTGGCCAGGTCACATGGTGCCTTAGCTGCAAGGTTCTCAGAGGTTACCTCTTACTGTCAGACGCGACTGTTGGGATGGTGGGCCATTTTAGTGCCATTAGTTGCGTGGAGATGTCACTGAGACAAAAAGGGATGCCCTTTTGCCAGTCGGTGACTCTCAGTATCCCCATTCTAAGGTATATAGGCTAAGGATGGGTTATGGTACATCTTGGGAGCCTCTCTCAGACTCACCCCTTGGCTATGTTCTCAGAAACTAGAGAATTTTGACCCTGCAAAAGGCCTGGCCCCAATACAAACAGGGGGTTGACCCTGCAAAAGGCCTGGCCCCAATACAGACAGGGGGACCCAAAAAAATGGCCTCTGAATGGCATACTAGCTTTTGCCAGAAGCAGGGAAGGACTCAGAATTTCTTTATGTTTAGTCCTTCATGGCCCTCAGTCAGAATCTGGATTTGAGGGACTCATGCCACATGTGTCTTTCTGTTGCCTCTCTATTTCCTGTCCCCATCTGTCTCTCTCCATCAGATTTCCTAGACAACCTCTACTCGACCTTTCATATCCATACGATCTCTAGGAAAGGATTCTGAGGTTCCCTTTGGTCCAGGTCTTTCTCCTATATTCAAAAGCCTGAAGGATCAAAAACTCTCCTCTATGCTTATCTCTCACATGGAGAGCGAACAAAGATTCCCCCACTCCTGAACATCCTAAAGAATTCCCTCCAACTACTCCTGTTTCTCAGGGTGGGAAAGGCCAAGCTTCCCCCACTCCTGCAAATTTCCTTAACCCTTCTGACTCTTCTGATGGGACAAAGACCTCACTTCCCTCCAGACGGACAATCAAAGATTTTTATCAGCTGATCTGCCTCTGATATCAGAATCAATTTGAGCACTATTTGGTCTATAATTTAGGTATAAAACTAGGACTACAGAAAGGAAAGATGACTTTTTGACACAGGATAGCGATGATATTCTTTAGACTCTATAGAAAACTGGCTAAAATAAATTTTTTTTTCTTGGAAACTGCAAAACTGGTTCTTTTTGCATGTACAATTAAAAACAACTAGTACTCTTGCCTGGAAAATCCCATGGACAGCAGAGCCTGGTAGGCTGCAGTCCATGGGGTTGCTAAGAGTTGGACACGACTAAGCAACTTCACTTTCACTTTTCACTTTCTTGCATTGGAGAAGGAAATGGCAACCCACTCCAGTGTTCTTGCCTGGAGAATCCCAGGGATGGGGGAGCCTGGTGGGCTGCCATCTCTGGGGTCGCACAGAGTCGGACGTAACTGAAGCGACTTAGCAGCAGCAGCAGCAGCTTGTTAAAAGGCCTGCCTAGGGAAAAGCTTGAAGTGAACCCTTTCCATGTTCTTGAAATACATGGCCCACTTTTCCTGAGACCTCAGCCTTGGGGAAATTAGAACTTCAAGCAAACAAAATAAATAAATAAGTAAATAAAGGAGGGAGGAGTCAAAGAGACATTTTAAATCACACGCATAAAACTATGAGATATTTGTCTGTCTGTCTGGATTTATGTATGTCTCAGTGTGTGTCATTTGGCTTTTTTTGATAATATGGCTGATGGTGTAAATGAGTTCTAATTTAATTGGCCTAAAGAAAAGTTCAGTTCAGTCGCTCAGTCGTGTCCAACTCTTTCCGACCCCATGAATTGCAGCACGCCAGGCCTCCCTGTTTCCTGGAGTTCACCCAAACTCTTGTCCATCGAGTTGGTGATGCCATCCAGCCATCTCATCCTCTGTCATCCCCTTCTCCTCCTGCCCCCAATCCCTCCCAGCATCAGAGTCTTTTCCAATGAGTCAACTCTTTGCATGAGGTGGCCAAATTATTGGAGTTTCAGCTTTAGCATCAGTTCTTCCAATAAACACCCAGGACTGATCTCCTTTAGAATGGACTGGTTGGATCT
>NW_011494919.1:8815930-8818448 GCF_000754665.1 Bison bison bison | reverse complement strand
AGTTTCAGCTTTAGCATCAGTTCTTCCAATAAACACCCAGGACTGATCTCCTTTAGAATGGACTGGTTGGATCTCCTTGTAGTCCAAGGGACTGTCAAGAGTCTTCTCCAACACCACAGTTCAAAAGCATCAATTCTTCGGCGCTCAGCTTTCTTCACAGTCCAACTCTCACATCCATATATGACCACTGGAAAAGCACTTACAAATCAGACAATTCTAAATAGAAGAGAAATTAACCTAAATGAATTTCAGATTAATGTGAACTGGGAAATATTCAATATTAAATATCTAGTATTAATGTTTGTTTGCTAATCCAATATAGACATGTCTAAGAGTCATTAACATTAAGCATATTTTCATTGTGCCTAGGTTTATTATAAGTAAAATATTGTTATATTTGCTATATATGTTACAAATTTGTCAGGAAGGAAGGTACCTGGAGTGAAGAAACTTCCAAAAAAATGTAAATGAGATATGAGCTTTTAGATAAATTCTATTAAGATTAAAAATTTCAGTCTAAAATGGTCTCTCTGCTGCTGCTGCTAAGTCACTTCAGTCGTGTCCAACTCTGTGCGACCTCATAGGCGGCAGCCCACCAGGCTCCTCCATCCATGGGATTTTCCAGGCAAGAGTACTGGAGTGGGGTGCCATTTCCTTCTCCGAAAATGATCTTTCTAGATTTTGGTAACCTGAATTTCTAGGGTTGTGTTAAACTAAGTGACAGAAGTTTATTGAATAGCTAAGTCATTTCCAAATAAAATAAGATTCTGAAACATTCATTACTGAATACTAATTTCGTCTTACAGAGACGATATAGATTTTGGACTATTAATGAATAATGTTTGATGCCATCCTGTGATATTCTCTAGAATTTTTTTTAGAAATTATCAGTGGTATTTTTGTTCACTAATCTATAGAATGCTTATATAAAGGTCAATTTTTGGTTGCTTACAGAAAATAGGATGTGTGTTTTCAGTAAAGAAGGTATGAGGAATGAAATTACATTTTATGAAGGGAAAAAGTAGCTCTGACTTACAAGTGGCTGTTTCAAGATGGGAGAACAAATGGGTACAGAAAGTGATAAGGTTTTATGGAAACTGGACCCCAAGGGAAGAGTTTTGTGCATGAATACAAGTTTTCTTCAAATGTTGAACTGCCTTTGATAATGGATTTTAAGTTTCATTGCCTCTGAAGTGATCTCTCTATGTTTACCTTTGAGATCTTCTTTATTACTTTGGCTAAGTGAATATAGCCTGGTGGGCTGCCGTCCATTGGGTCACACAGAGTCAGACATGACTGAAGCGACTTAGCAGCAGCAGCAGCAAGTGAATATATTGTTTCACAGTGATCTATATGATTCTATCTGACTGAGTGTTATAAACCCTTTTGATATTTATCAACAAAACTTCCTAAATAGCTTGACTTCGAGGTGGCTTTGGGATGCTTCAGAGGGCCCCTGAGACATCCCAAAGAGCTCTTAAACTACCTGCGTTCATTTGATGTGTTAAATTACATGGGAAGTATTGTTGGAGGAGTGATGAATCTTCTCAGGTTATATTGTATGGTTGATGTTACTTATATAAATATCCTAGAAATTATATGAAATTCATGAAAAACTGATATGTCCTGGTAAAATGTTGTCAGTTATAATTCTACTTATCATCTTAAAGTGTTACAAGTCACAGCAATGACCAGGCTACATTGTCACGTCAATTTAATTTTCTAAGATTAACTGATAAACAAATTTTGTTTGTTTGTTATCTGATAAACTGGTAACAGACTGGAATTTAGTCTACTCTCTACATTAAGAGAACAGTTTTCTTAGAATGAAGCTTTCAATAACAGATTATGCATTTCATTGCCTTTAAGTGATTTATATTTGTTTTTAAAATCTTTTGTTACTTTGGTAAAGTAAATAAACATTATTTAAGATTCAGTTCAGTTCAGTCGCTCAGTCGTGTCCGACTCTTTGCGACCCCATGAATTGCAGTACTCCAGGCCTCCCTGTCCATCACCAACTCCCAGAGTTCACTCAGACTCACGTCCATCGAGTCAGTGATGCCATCCAGCCATCTCATCCTCTGTCGTCCCTTTCTCCTCCTGCCCTCAATCCCTCCCAGCATCAGGGTCTTCTCCAATGAGTCAACTCTTCACATGATGTGGCCAAATTACTGGAGTTTCAGCTTTAGCATCATTCCTTCCAAAGAAATTCCAGGGCTGTTCTCCTTCAGAATGGACTGGTTGGATCTCCTTGCAGTCCAAGGGACTCTCAAGAGTCTTCTCTAATGCCACAGTTCAAAAGCATCAATTCTTCAGTGCTCAGCTTTCTTCACAGTCCAAATCTCACATCCATCCATGACCACTGGAAAAACCATAGCCTTGACTGGACGGACCTGTGTTGGCAAAGTAATGTCTCTGCTTTTCAATATGCTATCTAGGTTGGTCATAACTTTTCTTCCAAGGAGTAAGCGTCTTTTAATTTCATGGCTGCAGTCACCATCTGCAGTGATTTTGGAGC
>NW_011494919.1:8815040-8815761 GCF_000754665.1 Bison bison bison | reverse complement strand
TCACAATTAGACTTTTGCTATCCTGATGTCCTTAAAACATGGCAACAGTCAACTCCTAAATTAGGGAATTAAAAATGGGTGAACAATAGCTGAAAATCAAAGAGTCAGGGCTATGGGAAATCCAAGACAGCCAGTTGACTTTTCCCAGCTCCCTGACAAACCTCATTTTTATTTGATGGGTTAAAGCCTTCCCTGGCTACAGGGTTAATGCCCTCATAATGAAAAAATCATAATTCACTGAATATTGTTTTGTTAATTGTTAAACTAAGTTTCTAGCTTTGTTAATTAAGGTCTCAGTTCAGTTCAGTTCAGTCACTCAGTCGTGTTCGACTCTTTGCGACTCCATGAATCGCAGCACGCCAGGCCTCCCTGCCCGTCACCAACTCCCGGAGTTCACTCAGACTCACGTCCATCGAGTCAGTGATGCCATCCAGCCATCTCATCCTCTGTCATCCCTTTCTCCTCCTGCCCCCAATCCCTCCCAGCATCAGAGTCTTTTCCAATGAGTCAACTCCTCACATGAGGTGGCCAAAGTACTGGAGTTTCAGCTTTAGCATCATTCCTTCCAAAGAAATCCCAGGGCTGATCTCCTTCAGAATGGACTGGTTGGATCTCCTTGCAGTCCAAGGGACTCTCAAGAGTCTTCTCCAACACCACAGTTCAAAAGCATCAATTCTTCAGCACTCAGCTTTCTTCACAGTCCAACTCTCACATCCATCTG
>NW_011494919.1:8806360-8814799 GCF_000754665.1 Bison bison bison | reverse complement strand
CCAATGAGTCAACTCCTCACATGAGGTGGCCAAAGTACTGGAGTTTCAGCTTTAGCATCATTCCTTCCAAAGAAATCCCAGGGCTGATCTCCTTCAGAATGGACTGGTTGGATCTCCTTGCAGTCCAAGGGACTCTCAAGAGTCTTCTCCAACACCACAGTTCAAAAGCATCAATTCTTCAGCACTCAGCTTTCTTCACAGTCCAACTCTCACATCCATCCATGACTGCTGGAAAAACCATAGCCTTGACTAGACGAACTTTGTTGGCAAAGTAATGTCTCTGCTTTTGAATATGCTATCTAGGTTGGTCATAACTTTTCTTCCAAGGAGTAAGCGTCTTTTCATTTCATGGCTGCAGTCACCATCTGCAGTGATTTTGGAGCCCAAAATAATAAAGTCTGACACTGTGTCCACTGTTTCCCCATCTATTTCCAATGAAGTGATGGGACTAGTGTTTACTAAGACTCACTTCTGAGATAGTTCCTTGTTGTCATGTTATATTGCTAAAAGATTTAATTAAATTATAAAAACTGATACTCTAAGTTTGTTTCTAAAGTTTATCTCAGTAACCAATCTTCAGATAAAGATCAGATGCTCCATGATGTAGAACCAGGAGATTAACACCAGGCTATATGTATTTGACAAATGAAGTCAGATGACCTGGGGTAAACTAGCTTCTACCCAATGAAAGTTCTTGACTTATAATTCTTACTTATGACCTTACTAATAACTGCTAGCTATATACAACTGAAGCAACTTAGCAGCAGCAGCAGCAGCATAGCTATATTATTTTCTATGTCACTTGTTTCAGAAGATTTTTTCATAAGTTACCAGATGTGTAACTAAGCCTGTGATACAATGCTGAAATGCAATTCCATATGAGAACAATGATTGTAATAATGTAACTCGAGATATGGGAAGAAGCAAAAAGAGGGAATATTTTCGTGGACCAAGAGGCTAGTAAGACAGGTATGTCCAGAGACTTTTGCTACTAGCAAAGCCTGGTTCAGTAACAGTACACTGAGTAACATATCAATGGAATCTTCCCTAGACATGGGAATGAGCCTTCCCAACACCACAGGACACATAGCCATGAAAATGCTCCCAAAGCATGGTCACATATGTGACTATGAAGGTACCCTGCTGACTGGAAGTTGACACTTGCCAGCTGCCTCTACAAAGATTACATAATGACCACTGCAAGCTGCTGACCTTCAACACCCCCTGAAAGGTGTTCAGGGTGGAGAGCAGAAATAAGGCACTCTGTGCTCTGGGAAAAACCCAGAAGAACTGGTCTTCAGATAGTCATATGTTTTCAGGTAAAGATTTTATGAGCCCAAATCCTTGCATCTTCTCGTACCTAGAGAAACACTAATTTCATGAACCAGTGTGTGGTCCTGGTTCTCCTGGCTAGCCCCTGAGCAGCTTTTCTATTTCTACTAATCTTTGGGCCACATATCTTTAACTTCCTTGTTAAGTTTGTTTCTTCTCAGTTCAGTTCAGTCACTCAGTCGTGTCCGACTCTTTGCGACCCCATGAATCACAGCACGCCAGGCCTCCCTGTCCATCACCAATTCCCGGAGTTCACTCAGACTCACGTCCATCGAGTCAGTGATGCCATCCAGCCATCTCATCCTCTGTCGTCCCCTTCTCCTCCTGCCCCCAATCCCTCCCAGCATCAGAGTCTTTTCCAGTGAGTCAACTCTTCGCATGAGGTGGCCAAAGTACTGGAGTTTCAGCTTTAGCATCATTCCTTCCAAAGAAATCCCAGGGCTGATCTCCTTCAGAATATCTCCAAGTGATAGTATGACAAGAATATTCCCTGACCAATACCTAGACAATGCTGAAACAAGTCACCTTATCATTCCATGAACTCTCATCTCCCTCTGTAAATGCACCCTGATAGAGAGCAGGCAAAAGGAACCCAGAGCCCCATGACACCCCTGTACAGCCTGAAGAAACCAGAGTGACCATCGCCCCTTTTCCCCTGAGACTGGATTCCCAAGGGCTTCCCTCATACCTCAGTCAGTAAAAAGTCTGCCTGCAATGCAGGAGACCAGGGTTCAGTTCCTGGGTCAGGAAGATCCCCTTTAGAAGGAAATGGAAACCCGCTCCGGTATCCTTCCTTGGAGAATCCCATAGACAGAGGAGCCTGGCAGACAGTCTATGGGGCTGATGGTCTATGGGTTTGCAAGAGTCAGACATGACTAAGCACACACAGCAGCAGCAGCTGGGTTACCAAATGCCTGAGAAAGGAAATAGGTAGACAGTTAGACATGAGCCAGGTATCAAAAGGGGCCAAAGAATTTGCCCTAAAAATAAAGAGGGGGAGGAATGTGGTGACCCAAGGACAAAGAGCAGATAAAACCAAGGAGGGTCATGGAATGCAGGAATGGAAAAACCAGACCCTTATCATCCTTCCCTACCCCATGTTGTAACTATTAATGGATTTCAAGTCCTCCTGAGCAGTATAACTTGTCTCCTCTCCTACCCCATAGGGAGAAGGTATTTGCCTTACTCCTCCCTCCACCCAATATATGTGGGTGGAGGTACACATGCCTCATCCAGTCAGCAAATGGCCCACAAGACCCCTATCCCACTGCTTGTACCCTGGGTATAAAAGTGGACTAAGGACCCCTGTTCAATGTCGGTTCTCCCTTGAGCTGGCCCTCTGTTGTAACAGTGTCTCCCATTCTAATAAACTTAATTTCCCTCTCATCTGTCTCATGTCTGGAAATTCTTTTTCAACCCGCACCCAGACCAAGACATTCATCTCTCTAGAAATTGATCTCATCCCTGCCCCACATGGTAAAACTCCTACTGAACTTCAGAAATCAGCTATTCCTTGCTGAATATTTCTGTGAACATCCTCTCCCAGTGTTTTCATAGTGCTTGGTTTATACCTCTACTCACCATATTTTATTTATAATAATTTGTTCACACCTGCCTCTCATTTTATTGTAGGCTCTCTGAGGGAGAGTGTCATATTTTATTCAGCTCTGTCTCTTCGACATCAAGCATAAAACCTGGCACATGGATCACATCAATAAATACTGGCTGATTATACAAAAAAGGAAATTGTATTGGTTTGGAAAAAAAATTATAAAGTTTTTATGCAAGCACTCTGCTTAGCCAAATAGGCAATTATAAAAGTGGAGATGTTGCACTTATATATTCCACTGTTTTATGTCCTTTTGACTTCTCTTGTCATTTGTTTTCAACTTTGTATTATTTTTTGTCATATACTAGCAGTAGTTTTGAAGGAAAAGAATGTACTATAAAAATTTACATGCAGAGATACACACATACATGTTGTGTGTATTTAGTACTTTTGCCTTGCTTTTTTCAGAATTTCTCTATGTGTAAAACTTAATCATTTAGACACCAAAACTGAATAATATCCTCTAAGAGTCTGCTAAGGAGAGATAAACAATCATCCCCTTGTTAACGTCATAAAATAACGAATGTGGTTTATTCTGAGTTATTTTTGCATGAATGTGTTATTATCACTTTTTTGTTATTTTATATTACCTTGCATCTAATGTAAACATCTGGTCAAATTGTTATGTATGTAATTATTAACATTCATTGCACTATAAAGAAAATTATTGCATATCAAAAGGGTGTGCTGAATAAGGAAATCTAAATTTAAAAATGCTTTGAGTGGGCTTGTCTTGTAGCACAAAAGCATACTTTTCATGAATAAAATATTCTAGGGAAGTGAAATTTTAAAAGATCAGACTTTTTCCATTTAGTTTTCATTCAAAAGATTTTTTCTTGTACTTTTAGTGGAAACTATATAAGACAAAAACACATTTTTCAGTTTATATTTTAAAGCCAGCAAAATTTATCAAAATAAGCATCTACAATGTTATTAAAATTGGGACAATAATGAAGAGAAGTTATAAATGACTTCCAAATTCTAATCTTAGGTCTTCACTTGCAAAATGTATGGTTTTTAACAGTTTCTTAGCTTCTGATACTATCCCATATTTTCTTATGTTTAATTATAAAACTAGGTTTACTTATATTACTTTTGTTGTAGCCGCGCATTCCAGTAAACAAATTCACTCAGAAGGACAATGCAGATAGTGGAGGGCAGTTTATTACTCCGGTGGGGCCCAAGGCAGAGTTTTCTCTTAGCCAAGGACCCCGACCAGTTTTTGTGAAAACCTTATATAGCCTGAGCCTGCATAATTAAAACCACCTCCACAAATAATCTGAAACTGGTCTGAACAAAGGAAAAGAAAGATATAATCAAAGTCAACTCATGATTCATATGCCTTAAGCCTAGGTATTTAACAGTGGACAATTATCAATAGGCCTGTGGTCATACCCCAATAAGAATAATAGAATTAATGATTCTATTTGGTTGCTGCTACTGCTAAGTTGCTTCAGTTGTGTCCAACTCTGTGCGACCCCATAGACGGCAGCCCACCAGGCTCCCCCACCCCTGGGATTCTCCAGACAAGAACACTGGAGTGGGTTGCCATTTCCTTCTCTAACTCATGAAAGTGAAAAGTGAAAGTGAAGTTGCTCAATCGTGTCCGACTCCTAGCGAGCCCATGGACTGCAGCCTACCAGGCTCCTCCGTCCATGGGATTTTCC
This sequence comes from Bison bison bison, assembly GCF_000754665.1. Taxonomy (NCBI): domain Eukaryota; kingdom Metazoa; phylum Chordata; class Mammalia; order Artiodactyla; family Bovidae; genus Bison; species Bison bison. Next base: position 8,810,191 of record NW_011494919.1, on the reverse strand, counting down.
AGGCAAGAATACTGGAGTGGGGTGCCATTTACACAGACAATTAGGGTATTCTTTTAGGCGATGGAGAGTCTAGGTATGAGCCCTGGGGCTCTTCCACCCGGGGGGGGGCTGGTTTTCCAGTTGATATGTCATTTCCATTGGAGAAGGAAATGGCAGTCCACTCCAGTGTTCTTGCCTAGAGAATCCCCTGGACAGAGGAGCCTGGTGGGCTGCTGTCTATGGGGTCTCACAGAGTCGGACACGACTGAAGCGACTTAGCAGAAGCAGCATGTCATTTCCATAGATACTGGGCATGTAGCTCAAAGTCCACAGTCTAGCCGAAGATGGAGTCTTGCTTTCAAGATGGAACCTGTTCTGTCTGTTTCCTTCTTCACTTTCATTATAGGATTCTCGCTTATCAGGGCTACGCTGAAGAGCATAACCCAGTAGAGGTCAGGCAAGCAATGAAATGAATAAAATGGGCTTCTCAAGATACAGTAGGGAGGGCTGAGGACTGTGGCAAGTCATATTTAAAAGACTTAAAGTTCAAATTTTTATTTAAAAGTTAACTTACCACTATTGTTGTTGTTATAACTATTATTATGGGTTCCATTATTCTGTCACTAGCCCTATAGTAATCCAGTATTACATAGGAATGAGTTTTATTGTACTGATTGTGTTGTGCTATATTGTATTTTGGCTTGTTCTGATTACCAAACAGGTAAGGTTGATAACAGCATCTTGGCTTAAAATTTTAATTTTTTTTAAAGTTAATATTATCCATATTTTTCTCATAATTGAAAAACATACACAAAGAAATAATTTCAATGATCATTTTAATACAAATAAAAATATTGCTGTGTGCTCAGATGTTCAGATGTGTCCAACTCTTTGTGGCTCCATCAACTGTAGTCCATCAGGCTCATCTGTCCATGGGATTTCCCAGCAAGAATGCTGGAGTAGGGTGGCATTTCCGCCTCCAGGGACTCTTCCTGCCCTGGGAACCAAACCCATATCTCTTATATCTCCTGCACTGACAGGTAGATTCTTTAATCTAAATATTCAAATAACTAAATATCAGATTCACATAGCACTAGACATTCAAGGTGAAATTTAAATTTCAGTTTACACAAAGGTGAAATAAGCAATAACCTAAGTGCTTTGGGTTTGTCACCTAAACAAATTTTTAATATTTGAAGAAAATATCTACTGGTTCAAAGAATGTATATTTAAATGACATGCAATAGGCATCAGCAAAGAGGAAAATATGAATAAGAGTTGTGGGCAATTTCAGAGTCACTGACAACACAACATCAATAATAAGTACAGCCACATGAATCTCATGGAACTGCTATGTGTCCTTCAACCAGATGGAATAAGAGTCAGTGAAGAAACTATTTAGCACTTGCTGAGATCTGCCTCGGGTACATGTTGATAGCATTTTCACCACTGAAAGAGGTATTTCCACTTCAAAAACACTGTCAGGGGCTCATAAACATGGACATTCCTTAGGGAGATATCATTGCCTTAAAAGAACATTGAGTTTGAAGAAAGCAGTGCAGTTTTCGGGACTCTAATTTATAATGGTGTCATTTTGCTCATGAAATAGTTTTTTTTTTTTTCCCCCCTCTAGTTTTATGAAGAAATAGCCATCAATATAAACTATTAAACCAATAAAAATTGGATAGGAGGTGCTATTTCTAATTTATAACTACCTATGGTTTCTAATCTTTTAAGGAGTAATGTAGAAACATGTTGTTCAAAAAATAAGTGGAAGAGATAAAAGTTGTGGAGTTATTTGGGGTAAGTGAAACCTGGATTTGCCATATAAAAGTAAAATCACTCTGCTGGCAGCATTTCAGTGAGCTAAAACAAAATACAAAACTGGAAATTGGAGAGAACCACTTTCATTAATACATTTCTTTTAATTTTTAATTTTTTCACTTAGCATATGTATATGTGCATATTTTTGCTGAGATTGGGAAGCGAATGAAACTGTATCAACTCATGAGCTTAGTCTCTCAGTCATGTTTGACTCTTTGATACCCAATGGATTGTAGCCACCAGGCTCCTCTGTCCATGAGGATTCTGCAAGCCAGAATACTGGAGTGGGTTGCCGTGCCCTCCTCCAGGGGATCTTTCCAACCCAGGGATCAAACCCAGGTCTCCTGCATTGCAGGCAGATTCTTTACTATATGAGCCACCAGGAAAGCCCAAAGGGGGTGTCAACTCATGCTGCTGCTGCTGCTGCTGCTAAGTTGCTTCAGTCGTGTCCGACTCTGTGCGACCCCATAGACGGCAGCCCACCAGGCTCCCCCGTCCCTGGGATTCTCCAGGCAAGAACACTGGAGTGGGTTGCCATTGCCTTCTCCAATGCATGCAAGTGAAAAGTGAAAGTGAAGTTGCTCAGTCATGTCCGACTCCTAAAGTATAAAAGCATATATATATATACACACTCATATATATACATATAGATAGATACATACATATATACATACACTAATGATAGAAAAACACATCTGCCAGTATTTGAATTCATGGATAACAAAAAATCCCAGTGTTAAAGATACCACACTGATAAGTCAGCATGGAGACATAGGCCATCTTTATGAATATTTAAAAAAATATATAAGATATATGTATATTTCAGAATAGAGGTTTTAGACAATAACTTATACATGTTTCCTTAATTTTACTATTCCATGACACTATCCCTATAAAAAATGAGTAAAGAATTAGTGTCATAAGGATATATTTTCCTGTATGAAAAATTAATTTTTAAAAAATATTTAAATGTACAATGCCTCATTTCAAGAAGTAGTCACAAGAAATTAACCTATTTTAGGTATAATTATAAGCCATTAATTAAATGACTGATGTATTTAATAACTATTTGTTGAAAACAACATGTTTCATAATAAAGCATACATAGAAATCCTCTGAAAGCATAGAGGAAAGTTTGGCTTCCTTTTATGGAAAGGTTACAAAATGTTTAAAACAGAAAAGACATTTAGGAAACTGAATTATAATTAGTGGTTTGCCAACTGAGTAAAGTCCAGGGAAGAGTATTCACCTCAAGGAAATAAGATAAGCCTAAGTAAGATGGTGGAAAAGAACTCAGGATGGGAAGCAAATGCTAAGACTTTTCCTTATTAGTCTAAGGAAAGATTAAAAAGGGATCAGATTATGAGAATATATTGTGTAGTGCTAATAAACTGAGATTTCTTGTTGGCAATAGGAGCTAGAAATGATTTAGCATTTTAAAATATAGAATGCATATAGAAAAAGATGTAAAAGACACAAGAAAGTCGAGATCATAAAACTTTCTAGGCAAAATGATACCCCAATAATATCTACCTATTACTTCCTAAATGTCCATAAAATTGAAGTATAAAATATATAATGAGAGGAAAAAAAGTCCTAATAATAGGAGGGTAAGTGTGTGTGTTCCTTATATATCACACATTTCAGGAAACTTAATTAACTACATAGATCAATATTTGTACAGTAGCTATTATGTCACGGACACTAAAATAAGACAAGTGATATATATGGATGCAGCAACACCTAATAAGGATACTAATATATTAAGAAATACAGATGAATAAGTGTGTGCTATGTCGCTTTAGTCATGCCCAACCCTTTGTGACCCCATGGACCGCAGCCTGCCAGGCTCCTCTATCATGGGATTCTCCAGGCAACAATACTGCAGTGGGTTGCCATTTCCTACTCCAGGGGGTCTTCCAGACCCAAGAATCTAACCCGTGTCTTTCAAGTCTCCTGCAGAGAGCACTATGGAATTGATGACATGGACAGTGTCTCCAAATACTATCTGTCCAAAGTATATTCTTC
>NW_011494919.1:8795744-8806260 GCF_000754665.1 Bison bison bison | reverse complement strand
CAGTTTCAGGCTTACTGCTGTCAAAACCGAATAAACAACAACAATTAGCACCATAAATGTTTTCTTATCATTCATTTCACATCAAAATTTGGTAGGAGTGAGGGGAGTGTGTGGATTTTGCTTCCACATACTCTTATGTGTGTGTGTAGAAATAGGCAGACAACTCAGTTTTGTGAAAATGGGAAAAAAAAAAAAAAATGTGAGCAGGCTTTTCACAAGAAGAGGATGTTCAAATGGCCAACAAGCAAAACAGAAAAGGAAAGGTACATAATGTCATTACTTATCAGGCAAATGTCTGCATTAAAACCACAGAATTTAAAGGCCAAAAATAAAAACACAGACTAAATCAAGAGCTGGTGAAAAGGTGGAGACGCAAGTAAACATCACATTGTAGCTGAGGATGTAAAGCTTAGAACACTTTAAAGATGCGTTTGGCAATATCTTCTAAAACTGAACATACCATAGTCAACAGGCTGATGAACATATCGCCGTTCTTACTAATCTGAGTGAAAAACTTGCTATAAATATAAAACAAATACAGGAATCGTAAATAACAACTTACACTAAGTATATCTCATTTATTCCTTTTAATTGTGTGCTTTTTAAAGTTGAGGAAACAGATATGTAGAGAAGTTAAATACAGTATAGCCATTAAGAGCATGTGTTTGAAGTCAGATTAAATCAGACTCTATCATGTGATAACAGTTTATATTTGGGTGATTTATTTTGCCTCTCTCTGCTTCAGGTACATTATTAGCAAACAGGAGATAATATAGGTACATAGGGATATTTTGGTAATTCAATAACATAATGCAAACAAAACACTTTGCAATATCTTGAAGGTAAGTAATACAATAATGACTGTCATAAAAAGGTTTATATGTCAGGGAGTAAATTGAAGAAAAGTTTGAGACTATATGAAGACTACTTCATAACTTAAAGGTTTGAGTAAATGAAGAGGCACATTGATAATGATTAGAAATCAAACTGTCTTCACAGTCTATCTTCTTAAATACTTGGTATATTTATTTCTATGAACAATATGGAATATTTATAATAATGAGCTATCATTAACTTCAATATATCACCATAAAATATAGAGATAAAAATCTCTTTTGACTCATACCTAGAAAGAATAAGGAGTACAAATTTATTTTACTGTGACTCATCATCATGTTTGCCCTGGTGGCAGGGGATTAGTTGTGGTAGCAGGTCTTGGTCCTCTGTGTTATTTCAATCATATTCATGACACTTATTTCTCCTTTACATTTTTTGAATTTCCATATAAGATTTGTTTGAGAAAATCATTCCACTATTAATAAAGTTTATAAAATCCTTTTTCCCAATGTATATAACTATTATATATTACATGATATATAATATTATGTATTAAATGATGGGGAAACAATGGAAACAGTGAGCTACTTTATTTTGGGTGGCTCAAAGACCACTGCAAAAGGTAACTGTAGCCGTGAAATTAAAAGACAGTTGCTCCTTGGAAGAAAAACTATGACTAACCTAGACAACATATTAAAAAGCAGAGACATTACTTCGCCAGCAAAGATTCATCTAGTCAAAGCTATGGTTTTTCCAGTAGTCATGAATGGATGTGAGAGTTGGACTATACAGAAAGCTGAGTGCCAAAGAATTGATGCTTTTGAACTGCAGTGTTGGGGAAGACTCTTGAGAGTCCCTTGGACTAAAAGGAGATCCAACCAGTCCATCCTAAAGGAAAGCAGTCCTGAATATGCACTGGAAGGACTGATGCTGAAGCTGAAGCTCCAATCCTTTGGCTACCTGATGTGAAGAACTGACTCCTTGGAAAAGACCCTGATGCTGGGAAAGATTGAGGGCAGGAGGAGAAGTGGATGACAAAGGATGAGATGGCTGGATGGCATCACCGACCCTATGGACACGGGTTTGAACAAGCTCTGTGAGTTAGTGATGGACAGGGAAGCCTGAGAGTCGGACATGACTGAGCGACTGAACTGAAGTGATATAACTAATAATTACAAATAGTTTCTCTCAAGACAAAAACACACAAAAAAGTTAAATCAAGGGTTTAGTCAGTGATATAAACATCAAAGTATCCTCCTTATATTGCCATTATTGTTTAGCATTACATTTTTCTAAAGTAGTGAAAGTGTAATTGTTAGTTGTTCAGTCATGTGCAACTCTTTGCAACCCCATGAACTGTAGCCTGCCAGACTCCATTGCCCATAGATTTCTGCAGACAAGAACACTGGAGTGGTTAGAAATTTCCTTCTCCAGAGGCTCTTCCCTACCCAGGATCGAACCGAGGTCTCCTCCATTGTAAGCAGATTCTTCGCCATCTGAGCCACCAGGGATTTTTAAAAATAAAGATAATGAAAAATATTGAAACATCATTGATATGTATTAAAATACTGAAAATTTATACAAACATTGAATTATTTGATACAAGCACTTTAAAATCATTATTTCTATATCATATATATATGTACTTAGTAAAAAATAATGAACAGGTCTTGGATTGTGGCCTATATGACTGATGGGTTCTATTCTGGCATTTTAAAGTATGTGTGTGTTTAAATTTTAGCACACTTCTTTTTAGTATTTTACATAGCATTTTTCAGACATATACAAAATAAGAAAGAATAGCATAATGATTCCTCATGGATTCATCAAACCACTTCAGCAATTATCTAATCATGGCCACACCCTTCCCCTTTACTGGATTATGTTTAAATTCAAAAATAAAAGCAGACAATGCAAGATTAATGTACAGAAATCTGTTATGTTTCTTGACACTAACAATGAAATATCAGAAAGTAAAAAAAAAAAAAAATTCCATAAACTGTATCTAGGCATGAATTTAATCAGGAAGGTGAAAGACTGAAATGCTGAGACTTTAAAATATCAATAAAGGGAACTGAAGATAATTCAGATAAACAGAAAGATATTCATTCTTTTAGATTGGAAAAATTAATATTTAAAAAAGCCATAGTACCCAAAGCAATCTACAGATTTAATGTTATCCCTATCAAAACACCCATGATATTTTCAACAAAACTAGAATAAATAGTTTTAAATTATATATGGAACTACAAAAGACCCAGAATTGCCTAAATAATCATAATGAAAAAGAATAGAGCTGGAGACATAATTCTCCCAGATTTCAGACAATACTACAAAGCTACAGTAATAAAATCAGGAGGGTATTGGCACAAAAGCAGACATATAGATCAGTAACACCTGATAAATAGCCCAGAACTAAACCTACACAATTATGATCACTTAATCTACAACAAAATGCAAGAAATGCAAAAACGCAAAATGGCTCTCTGAGGAGGCCTTACAAATAGCTGTGAAAACTGAAAAGCAAAGGAGAAAAGGAAAGATATAAGCATCTGAATGCAGAGTTCCAAAGAATAGCAAGGAGAGATAAGAAAGCCTTCTTCAGCGATCAATGCAAAGAAATAGAGGAAAACAACAGAATGGGAAAGACTAGAGATCTCTTCAAGAAAATTAGATATACCAAAGGAACATTTCATGCAAAGATGGGCTTGATAAAGGACAGAAATGGTAGGGACCTAACAGAAGCAGAAGATAGTAAGAAGAGGTGGCAAGAATACACAGAAGAACTGTACAAAAAAGATCTTCACAACACAGATAATCACAATGGTGTGATCACTGACCTAGAGCCAGCCATCCTGGAATGTGAAGTCAAGTGGGCCTTAGAAAGCATCACTATGAACAAAGCTAGTGGAGGTGATGGAATTCCAGTTGAGCTATTTCAAATCCTGAAAGATGATGCTGTGAAAGTGCTACACCCAATATGACAGCAAATTTGGAAAATTCAGCAGTGGCCACAGGACTGGAAAAGGTCAGTTTTCATTCCAATCCCAAAGAAAGGCAATGCCAAAGAATGCTCAAACTACCGTACAATTGCACTCATCTCACATGCTAGTAAAGTAATGCTCAAAATTCTCCAAGCAACACTTCAGCAATACGTGAACTGTAAACTTTCAGATGTTCAAGCTGATTTTAGAAAAGGCAAAGGAACCAGAGATCAAATTACCAACATCCGCTGGATCATGGAAAAAGCAAGAGAGTTCCAGAAAAACATCTATTTCTGCTTTATTGACTATGCCAAAGCCTTTGACTGTGTGGATCACAATAAACTGTGGGAAATTCTTCAAGAGATAGGAATACCAGACCACCTGACCTGCCTCTTGAGAAACCTATATGCAGGTCAGGAAGCAATAGTTAGAACAGGACATGAAACAACAGACTGGTTCCAAATAGGAAAAGGAATACATCAAGGCTGTATGTTGTGACCCTGCTTGTTTAACTTATATGCAGAGTACATCATGAGAAACGCTGGGCTGAAAGAAGCACAAGCTGGAATCAAGATTGCTGGGAGAAATATCAATAACCTCAGATATGCAGATGACACCACCCTTATGGCAGATCCATCACAACTTCTTTCACAGCCAACTCTAAACAATAGAATATGACCCCATTGAGCTTCACAAAAATGTTCTCTCCATTCTAGAAAGTCATCATTAGTCAGATCTTGTACCTTCTCCTTTATGTATATTAATTTCTCACAGAGCGGGAACTGTACTTCCCTAAGATTTTTCTGACTACCCTCTGGTTATCGGCCTGGAGATGATCAGAAGAGGGGCATCTGATCTTGAGGATAACAAGGGTTTTCTTATAAGACATCTGCCTTAGCTGAAGTAAAAATATTTGTTTCTGCAGTCTGTGTATAAACTGAGATTATTTTTTTAATTATTTTGGACTCCAAGACTTCAATATTATTCTGTGTCTATGCACAACTGGTCAAAACCACTTATCACATTATAGATTTTGATGAATATTTGGTGAATACATATAATAACAAAGATTTTATTAAAACACTAACTTAAATATGACAATTGGGCTTTTCTTTAAACGGTTATTACGTTAGAAAATATAGACTTTTTAGTTTTATGAGATTATTAAAATGCAATTTATTTCTAATTTTCAATAAAATCTTAAAATACAATTTATGCATATAAAGAAATACATAAAAAGGGTAATGTCTTATTTCATCTATATCATTAAATTCTTGGACTTTCTTCTATTTTAAGGACAAAAATCACAAAGTAAGCAGCATTTAAAAAATTAATCAGCTCTCATCATTTGTTCTCCCTTCAATGATTCTGAATACAAAATTAGAAACATCCTGGTTCTCAAAAGGATTTATTACCCAGTTATTAGTGTGATTTACTTTCTTAAATTATATGAATAATCCAAACTACCCTTTTGCTTAATGTCTGGAAATTGTTATAGCATGCCAACTGGGTAACTGAACTTTAAGGAGAAGGTAGGAAAAAAGAATCAACATGAGTCTTCAACATCAGGCTCGCTGCTGCTGCTAAGTTGCTTCAGTCATGTCCGACTCTGTGCAACCCCATAGATGGCAGCCTACCAGGCTCCCCTGTCCCTGGGATTCTCCAGGCAAGAACACTGGAGTGGGTTGCCATTTCCTTCTCCAATGCATGAAAGTGAAAAGTGAAAGGGAAGTCACTCAGTCATGTCCGACTCTTATCGACCCCATGGACTGCAGCCTATCCGGTTCCTATGTCCATGGGATTTTCCAAGCAAGAGTACTGGACTGGGGTGCCGTTGCCTTCTTGTCAACATCAGGCTTACTGCAACACAAATGACTTTAAATAAATATATTTAGAAATAGGTTCTGGACAATGATTCCTTCCATACCTAAGGAAAATATTACTTCAAGCTACAACCTGGCTTGAAGACCATTGCTTGGTTTCTTTCTTGTATTTTGTCTGTGTATTGCAGAATCTAACTAGTTTTATTTTCCCTCCTGAGATACTCATCCACACATACACACAGCAACACTCACACACGTGAAGGCTTTTTAAAAATTTGCTAGTCATTTTCTTTCAAAGTAGAATAGATCATAGATTATTAAAGGCAGTATCAGGCTATGCCTTCAAATATCATTTGTATAGACATGGGATTTATTATATACCTAATGCAACCAATTGAACTTTGACCATTAAGAGGTATTTTTGTGTAGGCCAGAATACCAGCATTTTTATCCTGGTCCTGCTACTTTCCTTCTGTTATATATAGGAATTGCTACATGACTTTTCAGATCCTCTATCTAGTGACTATAAAATAGGCATTATAATAACCTTTATCTCAGGTAATGTTTGTGAATATTAAATAATTTAATACTTCAAAAGCACTTACAACAGTATCAATAATGGAATCAGAGCTCAATAAGCATTAAAATTCTTCTTAAGCTCTCTGTCATCTCCAGAATAAATTTTTACCTGGAATTAGAACAAGTTCTCCTATCTTCTGTCATTTTGAATCTTTCTTAACTTCCAACCCAAATTAATACTAACATCTCTTAAGTCTTGAGTTTTCATGGTTCTATTCTTCCATATCCAGTTCTTCTTGTAAAAGAAGAGATTTTTGGATTGTACACTCCATCTTCAAATTACTCATACTTCTCCACACAGTTTTCTGATACATAACAATGGCAAGTAGGAACTCTCTACAATCTCTCTTTGTACATCAAATAGTATCCAGGGTAAGAAATAGGCCCTTTGCTGAATTTCATTATAAATCACAATAGATTTTTCTTTAACAATAATTTAGAAAGATGTTTTTTCATAAATGTATAAAAAATTGTTACTGAACTTTAGATCGTAGTTATCAGATTGTGTTCAGGGCCAGCAAGTACCCCAGATCACATCTTTCATGAAATTTGCAAAAGAAGAACAATAAAATTGTTCAAAATTAAATAACTAAATTAAATATGCATTGAATTTGGTGTTTTAGAGGAGTAAATATTCAGTTAAATCACAATAATAATTATATTTTTAAAAAACCTGTTATATAGCATTAATGTAAATGTGGAGAGCTTAATGACAAAAACAAGTCTAAACAAATAAATCAGATTAAAGAATGATTGCTACAAAAACATGTGGTCCACTCCTGATATCCACCAACTCACTTGAAATGTCATTCACCTCAACATCTTCAGAAACTTAGCACAAATATCTTTGCTCTTTAATTTACAGAAAAAAAGCTTAAGGCAGCCATTTATTATGAAATACATTTCCTAGTATTTTAAATGATTCATAGCATACCTCTTTTTTGAAAAGCAAAAATAGCAAGCTAAACCCAGCAGTTCCAGCACATAAATCATCATGATAGCAATAAAAAAGGGGGTGTGGAAATGTTGACTGTGTTCTGCAGAACATACTGGTGGAGTGCAGCTTGGTGTGCAGAGTTTGAATGGACTAATCACATCATTTTTATATTACCTTAAATGATGCATTCTATTAAAAAATGTTATTATTGCCCAGACCATTTCCCTTCATAAAATCCTGTTCTTCTCATGATGCTACCATAAAATCTTGATTAAATGAAATTTCAGAGGAATGATTATTTGATTCAAAAAGGTTTAAGGAAAAGCATCCCTGTTAAAAATATTTTAAAAATACATAATTAGTGTCATTTAAAAAATCTAATGTGAATAGCATATCTCATAGTTCTTTTCTGACTATGAGTTTTTTGGCCCTAAGTCACCCTTAGGAAAACTAATTCTCATTGAATAGCAGAGTATTTGGTGGAAGTAAAGGAGACTACACCAGATCTATTCAAATCTTCCAGAACCCAAGTAATGTGTTTTATTCATATTTATCTCCTGAAAAATTGGCTCAGAAAATAAAAAGAAAGTTACTTGAAGGTTTTAATAAGTTTAATTTTCTTACCAAAAGACTACCATGTAGGCATACACAGACTTTACTTACACATGGACACACAGTTTTTGGCTCTTCACTTACAACTGTAAAATATAGTTGACACTATCAGCTCTACTTATTTTCATTTCGTATTTATCATCATCATTCCTTTTTCAGTTATCTTCATAGGCCTCCATTGCCAATAAAGGTGCTTCAAAAAATTTTATAAACATCCATGTTCTCTCATAAAAACAGATTATCTAAACAGAACACACTGCATTCTTAGGGACTCTTCTTTCCCTGTTGTAAGAGCAGACATAAATGCTTGTCTTCCTCTCCCTCGTTAATGTCACACATCTATGAAATAACCTCAAAATTATAAATTTACCTACTTATATGTCTTTTCCTTAACCTCATGAAAATTACCACCGAAGTATCTCTGTTGCCTCTTTCCTAATACAACATCTACCAGTCCTGTTTCTTCCCAATCAGTTCTCCATGGTGCTACTAGAGTGATTATTCCAAAAGGAAAGTCTGTTCAAGTCCTTTCCCTACTTAAAATCCTTCTGTAACCTTTCTTTTCATTTGTCCTTCCCAGACCCATGCAAAACTTACTAATCACATGTATGAGAGGCAGTGTAGTGTTATGCAGTGTTTTTTAAAGCTGTTCTTTATGATCTAATATTAGTAGGTCATGAAATCAATTTACTGGGTCATGTGACCTGCAGTTTTAATGAAATACAATTTAATAGACTACAATGGATTAGGATAGGAAAAAAAAAAAAAAAAACCACTGAACACACAATTACTAAACTCAGAGTAGATGTGGGGTCTGAACTACAAAGGATCCACATATATACAAGGAGAAGGGTACTCTATATTATCTGGAGATCATGGAATTTTAGCTGAAGACAGTGGTCAGATGGGGCTGTCTTCTGTCTCAGGGCACTATAAGTGTGTTCTATGTGTGAGAAATAGTGAAATTGATATTTGGTGATGCTTCAATTTTCCATTGCTGTAAAGCAAATTATCTCAAATTTTATGGCTTAAAAAGCAAGAATTTATTACTTACCATTGTGAGGCTTGAATAGATAGTTCTGTTCTCTGTAATGTCAGTTGGAGTTACCAGCTCATTGTATTCAACCAATTGTTGATTGTAGCCTAGATTCTGCACATCCCCTACCTTCTTGCTGTGTTTCAGTCTCCATGGATTCTCCATGGCCTCTCTCCAGAAGAATGAACTGAACACCCTCTTAGCCTCTTAAAGACTGTTCAGCAAAGCATCTACTTCACTGCACATTCTATTATCCAAAGCAAATCCCAAGGCCAGAGCAAAAACAGGGGGAAAATACTCCATTTCTTAATGGACAAGTGGAAAAAACCTACAGCACTCTTTAACATACATATCAACATAGCTCATTCTGCCAGAGACAATATACGAGCCTCCAAAATCCATTTTATTTTTATGCTGGGCACATAAAATAGCCATTTATGTGGGATGGTAACTACTTCTGGACTTGGAATATCAGAGGAAATATTCATTCTCTGCAAGCTAAATTTTAAGAACATATGTATTTCCCACTGTCTTTGATCCTGGATTGATTGGAAGGATCCAATAAAGGACATGGAGGTCTTACAAGATGTTCAGCTTCAAGGTCCCTAACTGACTACTTGGGGCAGAATAATGAAAGTGAAAAATAAACCATTTCTGTGTATAGAATTTAGTTGTTGTTACAGCATCAAGTATTACTTACAATGATATACATATATACATATTCTTTAGTGAAACTTTTGTTTCAAAAGTTTATGTGTGTGGATATGTGCAGTGGTCTTGCTGTGTGATATAAAATCTATTTCTTTTTGTGGATGACAGTAAAAAAAGTTTAGAAGGCATTAGAATACTAGTGAAGAGCACATAACTTGTAGCCAGAAAACCTGAGTTCTATTATTTGTCTTGTTACTAGTAGTGTGACCTTGGGTTAGTGACTTAACTACTCTAAACTTTACTTACCTCATGTTATTAGTGAAGATAAAATAGTGCCTACTTCTTAAATTTATGTGAGACTCAAATCATTAAATATTTGTGTATCAGTTGACGTTCTAAAAAGAAAACAGTAACTAACTCAAGTAGAACAACAGCAAAATTTAAGATGAGGAACCTGAATACTCATTGGAAGGACGGATGCTGAAGCTGAAGCTCCAATACTTTGGCCACCTGATGTGAAGAGCCTGGAAAAGCCCACTCTAAAAAACCCTGATGCTGGAAAATATTGAAGGCAGGAGAAGAAGTGGGTAACAGAGGATGAGGTGGTTGGGTGGCATCACTGACTCAAAGGACATGAATTTTAGCAGGCTCTGGGAGATGGTGATGGACAGGGAAGCCTGACATGCTGCAGTCCATGAGGTCGCAAAGAGTCAGACATGATTGAGTGACTGAACAACTGATTACAAAAGTGTTTGGAAAGCTCAGGGATAAACAAGATGATAAAATAACCCAGAGATTAATATACAGAAGATAATACGCCTCCTATGACCGAAGGGAAAAGGATGGGTATGGTTTCTCAGGAGCTGAAACCACCCTTCTAGAGTTGGGAACACAGAGGAGGAGCATCCAGGCAGGAACTTGGAATCATGACACTGGCCTTGCCCTCAGTGACGCTGCTGTATCCCGAGAGAAAAAGGAGGAGAAAGGCACTGACTTTCCTTGCTTTCCTGCTCTCTTATCTCCCTCCACAGCCTCCCTTGTCTGAATTTACTAAAAA
>NW_011494919.1:8793314-8795644 GCF_000754665.1 Bison bison bison | reverse complement strand
CTAAAAACCAATTGTCAAGAGAGTCTGGGAAATGTAACTTTTCAGGGGCATTCCCCTTACAATAGAGAGCAAAGATAGAAAGAACAGGGAATGAAGCAGAGAACCACCAAAATGGTCACTGCAACATGTAATAGGTTAGAAAATAAGCAAGCAATGAATAAATACTGGCTATTATATTATCACTGCCTTTTATTTTAAGCAGTACCTCTGCTTCTTTTTAAGGAGCTTTAAGAAGTTATCCACCTGTTAGGAACTCATATAGAATCCTTCACACAGTGCTGAAGGAAGTGATCTCTCACATTACACAGCAATATATTACTAGGGGATACTGTGTTTTTGTCACAGGTCAAAAGGCAGAGAAACCAGAGATCAAATTGCCAACATCTGTTGGATCATTGAAAAAGCAAGAGAGATTCAGAAAAACATCTACTTCTGGTTTATTTACTACACCAAAGCCTTTGACTGTGTGGATCACAATAGACTGTGGAAAATTCAAGAGATGGAAATACCAGACTACCTTACCTGCCTCCTGAGAAATCTGTATGCAGATCAAGAAGCAACAGTTACAACCAGACATGGAACAACGGACTGATTCCAAATTGGGGAATGAGTATGTCAAGGCTGTATAATGTCACCCTGCTTATTTAACTCATTTGCAGAGTACATCATGCAAAAGGCTGGGCTGGATGAAGCACAAACTGGAATCAAGATTGCTGGGAGAAACATCAATAACCTCAGATATACAGAGGATACCACCCTTATGGTAGAAAGAGAAGAAGAACTAAAGAATCTCTTGATGAAACTGAAAGAAAAGAGTGAAAAAGCTGGCTTAAAGCTCAACATTCAGAAAACTAAGATCATGGCATCTGTTCCCATCATTTTATGGCAAATAGATGGGAAAAAATGGAAACAGTGACAGACAAATTTTATTTTCTTGGGATCCAAAGTAACTGCAGATGGTGACTGAAGCCATGAAATTAAAAGACACTTGCTCCTTGGAAGAAAAACTATGACCAACTTAGCATATTAAAAAGCAGAAACATTACTTTGCCAACAAAGCTCTGTCTAGTCAAAGTTATGGTTTTTCCAGTAATCATGTATGGATGTGAGAGTTGGACCATAAAGAAAACTGAGCACCAAAGAATTGATGCTTTTACACTGATGTATTGGAGAAGTCTCTTGAAAAGAGTTCCAACCAGTCAATCCTAAAGGAAATCAGTCCTGAATATTCATTGGAAGGACTGATGCTGATGCTTAAGTTCCAATCCTTTGGCCACTTGATGCAAAGAACTGACTCCTTAGAAAAGACCCTGATGATGGGAAAGATTAAAGACAGGAGAAGAAGAGGATGAGAGAGGATGAGATGGTTGGATGGCATCACCAACTCGATGGACACGAGTTTGAGCAGACTCCGGGAGCTGATGATGGACAGGGAAGCCTGGCACACGGCCGTCCATGAAGTCACAAAGAGTTGGATGCAACTGAGCGACTGAACTGACTGACTGACAGGCTTCCCAGGTGGTGCTAGTGGTAAAGAACCCACTAAGGTAGAAGAAGTGGGTTCGATCCTTGGGTCAAGAAGATCACTTGCAGGAAGGTGTGGCAACCCACTCCAGTATTCTTGCCTGGAGAATCCCATGGACAGAGGAGCCTGGCAGGCTACAGTCCATAGGGGAGTACAGAGTTGGACATGACTGAAGCCACTTAGCACATAGCACATAGCCCCAGGTATATTACTCAGCAAACATGGTCTTCAATGAATGTTTTGCTTTAAATCAATAAATGGTCTATTTTCTGAAACTTTTCTCTCACTGGCCCTATTCAGGACATTACCACCTCACTTCAGGTCAGCTAAATGTTCTTGTACAATTCTCTCCTCCATTCTATGAGCTGTCGTATTTACTTTTATTAAAAGAACATATATAAAGATGTTGACCTAATTTTATATGACAAGATATAAAAAGGAAAATATAAATATGCAGTCTTTTTACTTATAGGAAACTCTAATATGACTCCATTATCTGGTTTCAAGCTAATTTTCCAGCTTCATCTATTCCCTCTGTTCAAACACACCTAGTCTATTCAAATACACTCAGCACAGCAAACTCCTTAATGCAGCTGCTATCTCCTCTCAGTATATTCTTTCAGTGTTTTTCTGCAGGCTAACTAGTGGCAACTACTTTTCTCTCAGGATTCAATCTCTTTCGTTAAGTCCTTTTCAGTTCAGTTCAGTTCAGTCACTCAGTCGTGTCCGACTCTTTGCGACCCCATGAATTGCAGCACGCCAGGCCTCCCTGTCCATCACCAACTCCTGGAGATCACTCAGACTC
>NW_011494919.1:8777701-8793214 GCF_000754665.1 Bison bison bison | reverse complement strand
GAGTCAGTGATGCCATCCAGCCATCTCATCCTCTGGCGTCCCCTTCTCCTCCTGCCCCCAATCCCTCCCAGCATCAGCGTCTTTTCCAATAAGTCAACTCTTCGCATGAGGTGGCCAAAGTACTGGAGTTTCAGCTTCAGCATCATTCCTTCCAAAGAAATCCCAGGGCTGATCTCCTTCAGAATGGACGGGTTGGATCTCCTTGCAGTCCAAGGGACTCTCAAGAGTCTTCTCCAACAACACAGTTCAAAAGCATCAATTCTTTGGCGCTCAGCTTTCTTCATAGTCCAACTCTCACATCCATACATAACCACTGGAAAAACCATAGCCTTGACTAGATGGACCTTTGTGGGCAAAGTAATGTCTCTGCTTTTGAATATGCTCTCTAGGTTGGTCATAACTTTTCTTCCAAGGAGTAAGCGTCTTTCAATTTCATGGCTGCAATCACCATCTGCAGTGATTTTGGAGCCCCAAAAAATAAATTCTGACACTGTTTCCACTGTTTCCCCATCTATTTCCCATGAAGTGATGGGACCAGATGCCATGATCTTTCATTTTCTGAATGTTGAGCTTTAAGCCAACTTTTTCACTCTCCACTTTCACTTTCATCAGGAGGCATTTTAGTTCCTCTTCACTTTCTGCCATAGTGGTGGTGTAATCTACATATCTGAGGTTATTGATATTTCTCCCAGCAATCTTGATCCCAGCTTGTGCTTCTTCCAGCCCAGCGTTTCTCATGATGTACTCTGCATATAAGTTAAATAAACTGGGTGACAATATACAGTCTTCACATACTCCTTTTCCTATTTGGAACCAGTCTGTTATTCCATGTCCAGTTCTAATTGTTGCTTCCTGACTTGCATATATTATCACATTCTTCAGTTTTATTACTTCCATTAGAGCTCTACATTGATCATATATCTTTCACTGTCTGTGGAAATCCACCTTCATATAGAATCATCTACGGACTTTAAAAAGCTTGACACTTAGGCCATATTCATGACAATTTTATCAGATACCTGGCATCTATAGTGGAACACAGGTATCAGTAGTTTAAAGGCATTCCAGAAAGTCAACATCAAGTTTGAAGAGTACTATATTAGACTGTGAATCCTTTAGGAAGTGAAGGAACCATTTAAATAACATAAAAAATATGTTATTTGAATAGACTAAATACATGTAACAGTTTCTAAACATAGCTGACCTTTGAAAATATTGCCTAATAAAACAGAGAATGCATACATCTACCCAAGTATAAAATTTCTCATCTACTTAAGGAACTGAATTACAAAAGGAAGGGCATACCAACATCACTCACTTGAAAGAACATTTCAATCTTCTTTTAGAGGTAGATATATGTGAATACATTGAAGAAATGATAATCAAACAGTCTGACTACCAACTAATTACATTCACTGATTAAGCTTAGAAAAATTCTCAATCATTGTCCAAGAATATAAATCTACAAGAGTTGTTACACTTTTATTAGGGGCTGCAGGTCTACTATGTATTCTCATATATTAAGAAGTTCATTCAAATGACTTACAAATAATTTACTGTCTAGAAATCACTGAGTTAACATGAGCTGTTGTGACATGTTATGTCCACATATTTTGGATTTGTTATGATTTAAATCAAACTTGGTTGAGTTCAAGTATTCCAGAAAACTGAGAATAAAGTAATCCTCACAGACATGTGGTGTTGCTTTCTTCTAATCAGCTATTTCAATAAACACTTATTTTGGAGAAATGTCTTAATTAGACCAAGTACATCCATTTGCTATTTTTTTTATCTGAAATTTTATCTACTGAGCTGTTAACCATCTAGCAGAATAATGATTATTCAGTGAAAATGGGGAAAGAAGAGACACATATTTATTAAATTGCTTTATATGACTGTTTGAAATATATACTCAGAGAAGAGAAAGGGAGAATATTGGCAAAAACAGTCCCCACCTAAGACTCTAACACTTAAATTAGAAAGATCATTGAAAAAAGCATATTTAAATAAGTGCTTTAAACTAGAGAGAAAGAATGATGATGGCTAACTTTGAGTTCCTACTTAAGACCAATAATATGCTCCACACTTATTTGATATAGAAAAAGGAGAAGATAATGTGTATTCTAGCCATGCCCAAATAGATTCTATCAATATTATTGAAATTTCTCCTACCATTCCTTCTTGGTGAGCTAAAGAAGAGATACAAAAAGGAAAATATAGAGTAAATCAAAATGGTGAAATCATTAGAAGGTAGGGGAGGATGATAAAGGCCAACCACATGATAAAAATTAAACAATATATATTCTAATAATAACTCATATTTTTATAGTAATGAGAAATGCAGCAGAGTTCCTCAGAAGGCTACCTGGAGATATGAGTTTAATTAAAATTTAAGATATATCAAAAGGTGTGGATTATTTCTATAATAAACCTGTAGAACATTAATGAAAGAAACTTTGCCCTAAAAGCATCTCGCTAAGCCAAACATACAGACAAACCAATCAGCCAATTCAGTTATCAAGGGGTTTTCTTTGTCTTTTTAAAGACACATCCAGTATAATTTTACTAGAAAGGCCCATAATTAAATTTTAAGGGAATAACAACAAATTTCAAATCCCGATTATAGTAGGATTAGGAAATAGAATCATACAAAGATTCATTAAAATGTTAACTCTGTAACACAGAGGAGTGAAAGAATGATTATTCCTGATAAGATGAGTATCTATTTACACAACCCCTGGTTGTTGATTGTGATATGCCACCCATGTATTCAGGTTGCTAGGTTTGTATCTTTCTCTTCAACTGATTTCTCTTCTTGAATTCTTACATAAGACCTATTTTCTTGCGTCATCTCCTTTATAGAAATCAGAAAATAAGTGTTGACTGAAAGGCTAGATAGCTGCTTCTGAGTTTTACTCCCAGCTGTTAGACCATTTATTTACTTGGTTTCCCTGCTATTGTATTTTATTTTTCTTTTTCAATGAGAGATATCAATGCTCTTGTCCTTTCTGAGTATCATGTGGAATGTGATTATCTTTTTCTCTCTAGAGCTCTGTACAGTTCATGGTATGATGGACTAAAGATCTCACTGCCCTTCCCTGCTCTTCCTGTAAAAAGGGCTCCTCGTAATTATATTTTATCTGTTGAAGACAGTTTCTATTCCCAGAAGCTTTATCTTTGTATCAGTGTTAGTCTTCAAAAATAAGCCCTATGATCAGTGATCTGTGGCCCCAGGTTTTTCTATGTTGTATCTAAAAGGCATTTCATAGGAGACCTCTGTTGGTGAGCCCAGGGCTGTCAGTTATCATGATTCATAGCTCTCTATAAAGGGAAAGTATAAATATCTATAAGTTTTATCAGAATAAAATACTATTCAGAAGAAAAATACTATCCTACTGCACTCTTTCTTGGCTCAGAATGAACTCTCATTTTCTTTGGGAATGTCCTTCTAGAGGTTTGAAGTAAAGATGTCATTAATCCTTTCTGCTGGCATCTCATCTCCAGTATTTAACATATTTAGACCAAGCTGTGGATCCTTAGTTCCTGATTTTCTATGTGTATCATCTCTAAAAAACACCCTAGGCAATTACATGATTCCCAGTGGTAGAGGGGAAAGTTTGTCTAATTGCAATTAAAGAAAAAACAAAAACAAAAACAAATGGAGCCGAGAGGTGAGACGTTTCTTTCACAGTAACATTGATTTGATCAATACACACGTGTATATTTTTGTTGTTCAGTCATAAGTCGTGTCCAACTCTGCAACCTCATGGAATGCACCATGCCAGGCTCCTCTGTCCTCCACTATATCCTGGAGTTTGCTCAAATTCATGTTCATTGAGTCAGTGATGCTATATAACCATCTCTTCCTCTACCATCCCCTTTTACTTTTGCCTTTAATCTTTCCCATCATCAGGGTCTTTTTCCAATGAGGCAGCTCTGTGCATCAGGTGGCCAAAGTATTGGAACTTCAGTATCAGTCCTTCCAAAGAATGTTCAAGCTTTAATCCCTTTAAGATTGACTGGTTTGATCTCCTTGCAGTCCAAGAGACTTAAGAATTTTTTCCAGCACCACAATTTAAAAGCATCAATTCTTTGGTGCTTAGCCTACTTTAAATGTTCCAATTCTCACACCTGTACAAGACTACTGGAAAAACCATAGCTTTAACTACATGGACCTTTGTTGGCAAAATGATGTCTCTGCTCTTTAATACACTTGCTAGGTTTGTCACAGCTTTCCTTCCAAAGAGCAAGCGTATTTTAATTTCACGTCAGCAGTCTTTATATCCAATAAAAGGTTGTCAGTTAATTATAAATATTTATATTTTAAAATTATGTCACATCATTTGAGGTACAAAAAATATAATGTAGACCTAGTGTCTGACTACAAGCAGCTTATGTTCCAATACCAATTCTAATAAATACAAAACATAGAGAATGTGTCTTTTCATTCTAACTTATTGATTGGATTGGGAATTCCCTGGTAGCTCAGCTGATAAAGAATCTGCCTGCAGCACAGGAGACCCAGGTTCAATCCCTGGGTCAGGAAGAAACCCTGGAGAAGGAAATGACAACCCACTTCTGTATTCTTGCCTAGAAAATCCCGTGGACAGAGGAGCCTGGCGGGCTACAATCCATGTGGTTGCGAAGAATCGTACTTGACTTAGCGACTAAACCACCACCACCACATTGACAGGATTATGGGATAATATGTAGAGAAAGCTCAAGACACATATCAAATAGATATATTTTCAAAGAAGGATTATTTTATAAAATAAATTAATAATTTATTAAAATGAGCAAAGAGTATTAAATCTCAAAGTAAGCATTTGTTGTTGTTGTTAAGTCACTAAATTCTATCCAACTCTTTGAGACCCCATCACTATAGCCTGCCAGGCTCTTCTGTCCATAGGATTTCCAAAGCAAGAATACTGGAGTAGGGTTGCAATTTCCTTCTCCAGGGAATCTTTCTGATCCAAGGATTGAACCCATGCATTGGTAGGCAGATGCTTTACCAGTGAGCCAGCAGGGAAGCCCCAAATTAAGCACAAAGATAATTAAATTAAATACTTAAATCTCTAGAATAATATGGTAACATTAATAATGGTTATTTTGAATAGAAACTTGAAAATTTTTATTGTGTTTCTCTTCTTTTTTTGTGGCTACTCATCCAAATCTATATTATATGAGAACAAATCCTGTACATGGCATATATAATAGTTCCCAATCAGGCAGCATATTTAAATAAATAAATTAGTCCATTTTCCAGTAAAAATAATTCATTAAATTCATTGAGTATATGGGTTCCAGGCACCAGTTTCATATAAACTCATGTAATTTCTTTTGACTTGTGAGGAAGTTGAGGGCAGCAAGGTTAATCAACTTCCTCAAGGTCACATAGGTCATAAGAATAAGCTGACACCAAATTTAAATAGGTAAATTTTCCACACCTGATATGAAACAAAATTACCGGAGAAAGATGTAGACACTTTTAACTAAGGATAATCTTCTTTTTCATTTTCTTCTTATTATACTTAGCGATTCATCCCAATTTATATAAACTTTTACTTACTCTGAATCGTCTCTAAAAGGGTTTCTGACTTTTTCACACAATTGTCCATCCCAGTATTTCTAATTTTTCTAACTACTTTGAGCTAACACTGATCTTTTCTTAGTGGATGCTATATTTATAAGCATGTAGCCCAGTTCTATTAATGTCACTATTTTCTGCCAAAACACATACCTCTATTACTCCTGCCCTTTCTATTTTTAAAAAAAGTCTTTTAAAGTGGCTATTCCTGTTCTAGTGACCTAGAACATTTTATATCACAATGCAAAATCAGTGCCAAATGTGACCTCAGCATAGCAGGATAATTTCAAATATTTTTTAACCATAAATATGCAAGAACTAAAAGATAAATTTATTTCTAAATAAAAATAATTTTATTATAAATTGGGTTTCTGCTTCATAATCTCTGTATTTATTTAAAAAATAACTTTCAACTCATATATATCAATATTAGGAAAAACCCTGTCCTTGTTAATTGTTTTCCAAATAATTAAAACATAAATTATTTATTTTGTCTTTCCAAAGATCAACATCAAGCATGAATAACATTTTAACATATAGACTTTCTATTTTTTTTAAATAGGTGCTGCAACATGTTATATGTTGCAACATTTATTTTTTAATGGCACCTTTCCAAAAATTAACACATTTTGGCACAGACCATCAAAATCTGAAATAGCACACCTAACTGCCAAAGTCATTCTATGAACCCATCAGCAGAACATGCTGCAACAGCATTAAACTATCCTTAGGAACAGAGAAAATTTGCAGGTGCACAGACTAGGAGCCACAAACATCAAGATTTCCTTACACTGGCTTTGCCTTATTGCACACTCTTTTACTTAATGCTGAGTAAGCTACAGTGACTATTTTGGGTTTTGTAATATTAAATTGTCAAAAGTTGTTTTTATAGAAGCAAACAAAACCATACACATGTTAAAATCTTATCCATTTCTACATTTTACATATTTTTAAAATATTAAACGGGGTTTGAAATATAAAGATGTTGCACTTAGCTATTTCTGTATGTATTTCCCAAATACATCGCAAATACTGTGATGAAGTATGCAGCACATCATTACACTGATTCCTACATCCCTTGGTCAAAGTCGTCTATCTAAAAATTTTCTCCTAAATATTAAATTATCTTTTCCTTAAATTGCCAAAACTCTTGGCAGTTAAAATAGGCCTTTCTGTAGGAGATGTATATCAAATGGTGTTCTATGAGCATAATAAGGCTTAAATTATGAATGTGATAGCTGAGGAATGATTCTTCCTGGAGGAATACTCTACAGCAGTGTAAATGTCTCATGATAGTCATGACAAGTGAGAAATGCAAAAAGCAATGACAGGAAATTTTCAAGAGAATCTGCCATATATATAAGAATAATCATTGTATCATCATACAGTGATGTTATGGAGAAACTTTTGCTAAGTGAATGCAAATAGTTTGAGCATAACAATTTGATTGATTATAAATTAATTTTCAAATGTGGAACTAAAAATAATTTGATGATTAAAATTTATGAAGGTCATTTTATTACCATAATTAGTGGACAGTTTTTCCTCACTTAGGCCATTTTTCAATCAAATACCAATGACATTGCTTTCAAATGTAAAAAAATATACAGAAACTAGTTTATAAGTTTTCTCCTAATACAAGTTTTCTCCTTGTATTAGGCATTTTTTCCCCAAATTAAAATCAGAGTTAGTCTCAATTTATATGAAAATATGTGACTTTATTTGTAATTATCTTATAATACTCCAATATTATTAAGAGGGAATGCTTTTTAGAGGATCCTGTTTGATTGCTTAAACCTTTCTGCTAATATTGGTTTATAATGTTATATAAGTATCATGTGTACAGTATTGTATTTATACCTATAAAAAAACCCCACTATTCTGTTCTCTCTGTCCATGCATTTGTTTTTGCTTGGTTTGTTTTGTTCACTTATTTTGTTTGCTTGCTTTTTATATTTCACATATGAGTGAAATCAAATGGTATTTATCTTTCTCCATCTGACTTACTTCACTTAGCAAAACACCTTCAAGATCCATCCATGCAAATGGCAAGATATCTCAGTTAAAAAATAAATCTATAATACATGAAATAAAGTAAATAAAATGGTGTAGATAAAAATAAAGAAACTGAATAAAATCTGCCTTCTAAATCCAACCATGATTGTGAAAGAAAAGGGACTTTTGTCATGGCTATTTTTCTTGACATTGATTTGCTCTTTCTAAAATAAAATGAACATTTACTCAACAAACACTGTGTGGTGTATGGAAACTGTATACATAGAAAATTATCTCTAAACAAGTCCATTCCTTCAGTTCAGTTCAGTCGCTGAGTTGTGTCCGACTCTTTTCAACCCCATGAATCGCAGCACGCCAGGCCTCCCTGTCCATCACCATCTCCCGGGGTTCACTCAAACTCACGTCCATCGAGTCGGTGATGCCATTCAGCCATCTCATCCTCTGTCATCCCCTTCTCCTCTTGCCCCCAATCCCTCCCAGCATCAGAGTCTTTTCCATTCCTTCAGAGATGTATAAATTAAGTCATATGAAAGGTAATCAACTTGTCTGTAGTCACACAGTAAGTTAAAGTCTGAGCCAGATTTTCAACCTAAATTAGCTTATTCTAGGGCTCTCAGGTTCATCTCTGAATGCACTTGCTCTGATGGTTAATGTTCTCCCAGCATTCTTCCAACAATGTGTCCCTTTTGAGGTTTCTAACGACTGACTAATAATCTGAGTTTCTATGCTTAACATCAGCCTCGGATGCTGAAACAAAAGTAACAATTTAAAAGTTCTCAGAAAATATTATAAACAATCAGCTTTTTTTTCATTTAAAGATACCAACAAAAGCAACCTCGCCTATCTAGTACTTACTGATAAAAATGGTTCTTCTTCCAAAACAATAATTTTATGAGGCAATCTTTAGCAAATTAATATATAAGTAATGTTACCTTATTTCTTTCTGTAATCATATCCCCCTGACTCACCTAGTATGCCTCTGCATCAAAGTCTTAATTCTCTTTCCCCCATCTGTTTGCTTATAGCTGGTGTGCTGGCAAGCAGTTGCTAACATAGTTGCCTGAGGGCCTAGTGGGAGAACTGCAGTGTTGGCAACTTTTTTCTTTTTCAGGAGCACATAGAGAAAGTTATGGCTGTCGTTTCTGTAAGTTCAATATAAAGTTATGCCACGTCATCATGTACTCAGTGTTCTCTGGTCATATAATTGTATGCTGTAATTCATCTTACGTAATGATGAACCCAACTTTAAAGGGAGGGATTTTCTTTTTCCAACTAATTGTAAGGATCGATGTATAGCATGAGAAACAAGGTAAGGGGACTCTTGGAGAGAGATATAGAAGGAGGGAGAATTATATGTAGACCTAATGTGAAAGGAACAAGGAGAAAATGTACATATTGTGCTATTATGGTGTGTTGTATGTCTATTAATAGAAAATTCAGAGTTAATACATATGCACACAATGAGAATTAATATTTTGGTGGTGGTAGTGTAAAATGAACAAAACAACCATATAGTGAAAAAAGAAGAGAGATTACTGTGACTAAAATGGGACGTGAACAAAGAAGTCTATATATTTGAATGAAATTGAAAGCAGCTCTGATTAGTTTAAGCCTGGATTCTCAAAGCACTCAATAACCAGCAAGAAAAAGGGAAATGTTTAAGGTTCCTTTAACATGGGGGTCAGGTAACTCTAGCCCCAGTCAAATCTGACCCACAGCATACTTTTGTATTTTATAGGGGCTACAAATTATTTGTACAACTTGAAATGCTCCCAAGAAATCAAAAGAAGAAAATATTTTGGACCCATTAAATGTACAGGAAATTCAGATTTAAGTGTTCACAAATAAAGTTTTTAATTATGGCAATATAAAATGTGTGCAAATGTGTTTTCTCTTGTTATATAAATGCTTATATAATATTCTTCATTTTTCCAATTGACTACAAAACCTATAATATTTAGTAATAGGCTCTTCACAGAAAAATGTTGCTCAACCTCTGGTTTAATCCAGTCAGACCCACTTGAAATTGAATAGAATTCTTGAGACCATAGTGTTGCTAGCCAATGGAGTTCTTTTTTTTTTTTTTTTTGCCAATGGAATTCTTGATGAAGTAGATTAAGAAAAGCTTTTTACTCAGATCTTTCACTGGAACAGATGTGACAAGAAAATAATGTCTATATGAATTAAATTATATAACTTATTTGTTATTTTAAATTTATTATGTGCATTTTATATCCAAATGAGTATAATAATATGAATCTGGATATATAATATATTCATATTATAAGGAAGTTATTACTTGAGACCTATGCATGAGAGAACCTTATCTATTTTTATTCAATAATATAAAGAAGAAACACTTTGGGGAAGATAGGATATTATATTCTAACAACGACATTTTACCCTGTATCAATCACGCTCTTTTAACATAGTCAAGTTTCACTACCAATAATCAGCAAAAAACTGTGAGGGTGCTCTTTCCCCCTTCCCCTTGATAGTTCCCTCACAATAAAGAGCTTTGGGAGGATGTAAATAGAAATTGTAGGAATTAATAATTGGCTAATCTGTTCTATAACAGTCTGGCAACAATCAAATGCAATCTCTAGATGACGCTTTTTGAGAATGGAGAGCAAATCTAAAAGAATAACTATTTCCTAATCGGATTCATAAATTTAAACAAACACCCTGCTGTATGTTTAGATTATAAAGTGGAGATAACAGGGTTTTAAAATTATAGGCCATTTATTTAGAAAGAGAAGGAAGGTCACATGATTCAAATCCTTAAAGGTGACTTTCTGACTTGCAGCTAAATATCCCCTGGTTAATTCGGGAAGATTGACTCAGAACTCAAAGACAAGGCTTTATCAGTAAGGGTGGATTTGATGGATCCAGGCACCAGATAAGATGCCCCTTGATAACTCTACTTACACAGCATATTGGAGATTTTCATTACTAACACATATACATTTACAAATCACTCTGCTACTATAAAATTACAATGGAAGTAATTCTTAAAAGGTTTAGAGATTAAAAAAAACCAAGCAAATTAAAATCAATTTTTTTGGCTTTACATTACAATATTTCTTCAAAATAATATAACACATCTTTTTTTCTTTGAGTAAGGGGACTGGCAGATCTCTGGGTCAATCTTATCTTTCTAATTATTTCATTGTTCTGTGATTTGACTTCATGCTCTTTGGAAGTCACAAAGATAAGATAGAAAAGCAAAAACCAAATAAAGAATTCTCAAAGTTTCTACTGATTACCAATGCATTTTTAATAACACTTAAAATTAATTTTAGCCATGAAATTTAATTTATAATTGTTCTCCCATGTAAAAAGATAAAGCACTATCAATAAGGCTAAAGGAAACTGCTCCCACTACTCCACATTCTTCCTTTTGTATAAATGTTCCTTTCTAAGGTGCCATCCAATCTCTGAGTCTATGGAACTCACTTCCAAAATGCCAGAATGAAAAAAAAGATCATGGTGCAAATGTATGGGGAAAATATATTAATCACTATAGCCAGATATATTGTTACTAGAAAAGTATATAGTAAAAAATCCCAACAATATATTTTAGTATATAAATCTGATGTTACTCTCTGATACATGCATCAAATGGTTTCCCATTTCTTTCAGAGTAAAAGTCAAAGTTCTTATGAGGAGCACGAAGTCTCATTCAGATTATTCTTCCACCTCATCTCTTTCTACTCCCTTCTTCCCTCATTCAGTGCAACTGTATTGATCTAATCAATGCTCCTTGAACAAGCCAGGCACACTTCAGTGCACCATGTCTGTTCCTGCTGCCTGAGATGCTATCCCCCCAGTCATAGCTCTTGGGAAGCTCTCTTGTTTCCTTCAGGTCTTCAAACTAAAAGTCACCTTCTTTAAAAAAGTCTGCCTGACTTCCTTACCTTAGTTTCCACTCCTCCTTCCTAATTTTCTGGAATACTTTGCCTCCTTTGCACTTTCTCTGTGCTTCTCAGGAGGCTCAGTGGTAAAGAATCCACTTGCTGATGCAGGAGATACAAGAGACACATGTTCAATCCCTGGGTGTGGAAGATCCTTTGGAGGAGGAAATGGCAACCCAGTCCAGTATTCCTTGCTTGATACAGAGGAACCTAGCAGCTTACAGTCTACGGGGTCACAAACAGTCAGACACAACTGAGCACACACACACACGCACTGTATGCATTTTGCTTAAAATCTAATTTATTGACTAACACTCTCACTGGAATATAAGGTGCTGAATCTAAAGATTTCTTCGATATATTCGCCAATGACTCCCTTGTACTAGAAGACTGTGTGTCATATGATAGGTATTCAATAAATACTTGCAAAAGGAATACATGTACAAATAGAACCTTTAATATTTTAAGATTTACTTCCTTCACATGAAACTGTTACGGCTGGCATAGTCAGTGAATTAATTCAACTTTTTCTTTTGACAATGATATTAGGAAAAATTAGTATAGCTTAAGTCTCAAAAGTTAGACCAAAATATCCCAAGGATGGTGTCAGTACTCTGTCTCTCTCTTGCTACTTTTGTTTTCTCTGCAGTTTGTTTCTGTTACACCTTATTCTTAGGGCTTCCATGGTGGCTCAGCAGTAAAGAATCTGCCTACAATGCAGGAAACATGGGTTCAATCCCTGGGTCAGGAAGATCCACTAGAGAAGGAAATGGAAACCCCCTTCAGTATTATTGCCTGGGAATTCCTATGGACAGAGGAGCCTGGTGGGCTACATCCACGGGGTCTCAAAGAGTCAGACACGACTGAGCAACTGAGGGCATATGCACACAACTTTAGTCTCACAGTTTCTCTAGTGGCAACTGGTCCTTGACAGCTTCACAGATTTCGAAGTGCACAAACTTGGCATCATTCCCAATAGTGCCAACTGAGATTGAGAGGAAGGTTATGATTGTTTTGGCTCTTCGTGTATCTATTAACCAAACCACTCAGGATAGACATCGGTTGAAAGGCTGTAACCTCTCAGGCCTCCATTTCACACCTACATGGCAGAAGAGATCTTCTCAAGTCTTTCTTCTGGACTAATCGTTTCTCAATCTACACAAAAAAGCCCACAAAGAAGGATTCTTCCATTTTTACTGAGTTACAATATCTTCTGAATTTTATGTAACAAGAATTCAGAATCTTTTTTTTTTTTTTTTCCGCCCAGGATGCAGAACCTTAAATAAATCTGGAGGATTTTATTAGGGAAATAAATTCTCCTGCCAACCCAGAAAACCTCTCCAAAGAGGAAGAGAAGGAAAACAGTTTTATTATCGACTAAGCATTAAGCCTGAATGTGATACACATCGCAGGTAATCCACTAAGAGTCTGGAAAATAGAAGGAAATCTCACCCATTTACACAGGCAAGCAGATACCACCTATTACATGCATGTTCTCAAATAATAACTAGTTTTCAAGTAAGAAGACTGTCAGCACTGTTACACACATTCATTCTAGATTCACCTGGTACTTGGGATAGCCATTTGTTTTTGTTAGTTGATTTTATACAAAGGAAAAACAAACTTCTCATACCATCATAAAGGGAGGTACTTTTACAACTTGGAGGAAAGTCCAGCCTAAGTAGTTCCTAGTATCCCCTAGAATCTGAGAGGCAGCGCTCTGTCTTTGATAATTACATTTGAAAGAGTTGGTTCCTGTATTCCTGAAAAAGATGTTTCTGGATCCTAGCAAGAGGCTTATTTAGCTGCTAAAATGTTTACACACATTTCAAGCAGAGAAAGCATTTAAAATGACAAGATTCTTAAAGAATAATGTTAGAAGGGGAGAATCTTTTCCCTTATATTCTACAGTGAAGGCTAAGTCTTTTTAATTTACATTTGCCCTTACATTGTAAGTTTTGAAAAAGGAAAAAGTAGAACAATATTGGATAAAAAAGTGCATTTTGTGTGTGAGTGTTGTGTGAAAAAAAGGAAGTAGCGTGAGGTATTGCGTGGAAAGAGAAATACATAATTACATAGAAGACAACACCTAAAAGCTGAGCACATTAGAGCAAAAAGGTCCCTGTTAAAAGCTGAGCACATTAGAGCAAAAAGATCCCTGTGATGGTGAATAATTACAGAAACCTGAGTATGTAGTGTTTCTAACAGAAAATTCTTTACCATAGTTTCCCCACAGGACTAGTTCTATACCTTCTACTTCTATAATTGACATTTTGAATTTGTAGCTTAATATTGCTCTTCAGAAATATGCTATTAATATCTGGAAATTTAAAAAAAAATTTCCATTTTTAAAAAAGTCAACAGTGTTTGACTATGTCTGTTTTTAAAATTCCTTTTATCCTAAATGTTCTCATCTTTTAATTTTTATTTTCATACATGTATGTCCTGGTTAAAATGGTAGGATGAGCTTAGTCCCTATATTCCAAGCTCATAGAAAGGCAGTCTGAAATATAACGATATAATGTAATAGTATAACAAGAATTTTAACTATATAGTTGAGCTTTAAATAATGAAAAAACAATAAATGGAGACTCATAGATGTCAAAGGGAATGAAAGAGAAGAAGGAAGAAGAGTGGGAGGAGCATCTGCAAAGTCAGAGTATTGAGCACAAATGTACTGTTTAGCCAACAGCAATATCACAACAAACCATCCATTCCATGCACTGGAGCTTTGATGCTGTGTGTGTGTGTGTGTGTGTGTGTGTGTGTAATCAGGGTGGAGTGGGCAGGGAGTGCTGTCAAAGCTGCAGGACTCAAGCCTGTGGGGTTCTAAAATCCTTGAGATTTGCATTTCTCTAATTATTAATGATGTTGAGCATCTTTTCATGTATTTGTTGACCATCTGTATATTTTCTTTGGAGAAATGTTTATTTAGGGCTTCTGCCCATTGTTTTTGATTGGGTTGTTTGTTTTTCTGATACTGAGTTGCATGAGCTGCTTGTATGTTTTGGAGATTAATCCTTTGTCAGTTGTTTCATTGGCAAATATTTTCTCCCATTCTAAGGGTTGTCTTTTCAGCAGAAACTGACCCAACATTGTAAAGCAGTTATACTCCAATTAGAAAAAAAAAACAGCTCTTGAGATACTGAGTATACAAAAGGACAATCACCAGACCAAATGTAAAAGTAGAACTTTGACCTGCAACCTCGATAGCAACCAGTTCAGGAAGCCTAACCATAGCTCCCATATCAGTCGTGTCCATACTGTCACAATTTGGTCAAAAATTAAAGGGCTTCCTAATTTTTGTTCTTCCCTTTTTAACTTAGAACCAACTAGAAAAAGCCAAATATGCTCCCCAAACCAATCATATGAGATATCCCACGACCAGCTAACCAATCTCCAGCTTCCCTCTGCAAATAATGTCCAGTTGGGGCATACCTGAAGCTTTTCCTGTTTTGCTTTTTTTTTTTTTTTTACTATAAAGCCTTTCTACTCTGCTGACTGTCTCTGAGTCTCTGACAAATGCAAGTAATGATAGCCAAATGCCCTGCACGTCTGGACAGCCTTCTCTTGTTCTCCTTTGGGCGGTCTTTGTTTATTCCCCCACACTAAAGATCTTGGTGGAGGCAAATATGAATTCAACTCTAGGCACTTAGGAATAGTGAACCACTATACTTATGTAGGACTCTGTAAAAAAACAAATCACTCAGTAAATGACAAGCCATTAAAAAAAATGTTTACTGTAAGTAAATAAACAAAATTTCTGTGAAAAAGAACTAAACAAGAAACTATAAATAATGGATTCTTTTCTCCTGCATTCTATCAATTGTTTTGCTTCATATTTGTACCATAAGTGTTGTCTAGATTTTTTAAGGGAACTAATTATTTACGTGTGATTTTAATTTTTATGCTATGAATATTCTTTGTATATCTGGTAATTTTTACTTATAACATTCTTTTTTTTTTTTTTTTAACTGTGTGTGTGTGTGTGTGTGT
>NW_011494919.1:8765897-8777601 GCF_000754665.1 Bison bison bison | reverse complement strand
CATGTCTGACTCTACAGCTCCATGGACTATATAGCCTGCCAGGCTCCTCTGTCCTTGGAATTTTCCAGACAAGAATACTGGTGTGGGTTGCCATTTGGGCTAGTTAATTTTTAGATTTTTTTTTCTTTACTATTATATCTAGGTTTCTCCTAGTAGGTATTCTGAGCAGGCTGTTTTTGAAACAAAGTAGTTTTCCCATACCAGTTGTGGACTTTCTAAAATTCTGAATGGGAAGAGTGTTTCCCAGGAACCCCAGGGTAGATCTAGGCCTCCCGGGCTGTTGTTCTTTGCTTAATGGGTGAGTTGGTTACTTTTTCTTTTAGTTAGAGAAAAGATGGGCTTCCCTCATAGCTTAGTCATTAAAGAATCTGCCTGCAATGCAGGAGACCTGGGTTCGATTCCTGGGTTGAAAAGATCCCCTGGAGAAGGAAATGGCAACCAACTCCAGTGTTCTTGCCTAGAGAAATCCATGGACAGAAGAGCCTGGTAGGCCACAGTCCATGGTGTCCACAAGAGTCAGACATGACTTAGTGACTAAACCAAACCAAACGGAGAAAAGATATGTCAGATTTGCCCACTATGTGCCAAGTATTGGCTCTGTTCTGCCTGGGGATGAGGGAAGGATGGGAGAGCAGAAGGATGCAGTTGACTTGGTTTACATCTTTCCATGAGCTTATATGCAGAGTACATCATGAGAAATGCAGGGCTGGATGAAACACAAGCTGAAATCAAAATTGCTGGGAGAAATATCAATAACCTCAGATATGCAGATGACACCACCCTTATGGCAGAAAATGAAAAAGAATTAAAGAGTTTCTTGATGAAAGTGAAAGAAGAGAGTGAAAAATTTGGCTTAAAGTTCAACATTCAGAAAACTAGTATCATGGCATCTGGTCCCATCATTTCATGGCAAATAGATGGGGAAATAATGGAAACAGTGACAGACTTTATTGTGGGAGGTTCCAAAAATCACTGCAGATGGTGACTGCTGCCATGAAATTAAAAGACACTTGCTCCTTGGAAGAAAGGCTATGACCAACCTAGATAGCATATTAAAATACAGAGACATTACTTTGCCAACAAAGGTCTGTCTAGTCAAAGCTATGGTTTTTTCCAGTAGTCACGTATGGATGTGAGAGTTGGACCATAAGGAAAGCTGAGCGCTGAAGAATTGATGCTTTTGAACTGTGATGTTGGAGGAGACTCTTGAGAGTCCATTGGACTGCAAGGATATCCAACCAGTCCATTCTAAAGGAAATCAGTCCTGAATATTCACTGGAAGGACTGATGCTGCAGCTGAAGCTCCAATACTTTGGCCACCTGATGCAAATAACTGACTCATTTGAAAAGACCCTGATGCTGGGAAAGATTAAGGCCAGGAGGAGAAGGGGATGACAGAGGATGAGATGGCTGGATGGCATCACCAACTTGATGGACATGAGTTTGAGCAAGCTCTGGAAGTTGGTGATGGACAGGGAAGCCCTGAAGTCCACTGGGTCGCAGAGTCAGACATGACTAAGCAACTGAACTGATGAGCTCTCACAATTCAACTCTGCTTCTCAGCTCAGTCCTCTGCAGACACTTCTGATAGGAGTCTAGAGCCCCATCGACGTTCTGCTGGGCACACTGATGGCCATATACTCCAGGAAGAATATACTTTCCATCTATCTAGTCCACGTATATTCTAGGAATCTCAGGTTTGGAGTTTCCCAAGTTCCTCTTCCATTCATACTCTTCATGAAGTTTGATGAATTCTCTAGTTGTAGATCTAGTCACTATCCTCTCTACACTGTGAGTAAATTCTTTCCTTCTGTACCTCAATGCTTCATTTTTGGTGCAGCTTTCAGTAAATGGGAAGGCATATACTAATGTGCTTAAACTTTGAGAGATTAAATCAGATAAACACTGATTTATTATAACTAATTTTAATGCTCTTAAAATATGTTTTCACTGAAAAGAGAGATTTCCCTCCTCAGTTTCTGATGTTCATGGTTACATTTTGTCTTAAAGTGTGTCAAAGAAAAATTGCCCCAGATAAACTGAAATAAGCAAGGAAGACTTTGTTCAGGACTACTGAATGAGGAAAGACCAGAATGGAGTTTGAACACAACCCAGTTGAAACAAAAGGTGGGAGAGAGTTTAAGAACTGGGGTGGAGGGTGGGGTCTAAGGCCATCTGTGTTTGCTAATTGGCCTTATTCCAAGGAAAAGTGAACTTTTTCCCAACTCCATGCATAAGGAAATTTTACCACATGGACTGTGTTGCTCCCCCAAGTTAGGCTATCTTCCCATAGAAATGGGGAAAGAGGGGTGCTATCTTCCTCAAAGGCCACATTTCAAAGATAGCTCCCAAGTACTTGAGAAATTCAGTCTTGGGTTTTCTTAATAAAACTTAGAGATTTTTTAAAAAAGATTTACATCTCAAATGGACAGAGAAAGGATTGACAACTGTAAGTTTTCAAAAGAAAATGCTCTAAGACAAGGGAGGTCAGAGCTAAGAATCAGGAAGAAATCTGTCTAGAATTTAGTCAAGCTGAGGGGAATCTTAAGGCCACTTTGATCAAGTGCAATAGACTTTCAGCTAGACTTCATTAACTTTCCTCCTAGGCTAGGTCAGTATTTAACAACTACACAAACTATTTAGTAGGAAATCCTGAAGACTAAGACACCTTTCCTGATTCATTGTATTTGTTACACCCTAGACAGTCATTTTACTTGTACCATTCAAGGAATGCAGTTCACGAAACCAAATAGTACTCTCTTTAAAATTTGGCTTGTTTTCAATTTCATTTTGTTCTGTATTAGAAAAATGCCCTTGAAATAAACAAAGCTAGTTTATACCATGATTCACTGCTATTGAAAAGATTCAGTAAATTATAATGGGATGCATGTTCAATATCAATCAGAACCTTGAAGACTGTGAATTACTAATCACATATCCAATAGAAGATAATTATTACATTAAATGTCAAAAATTTAGTAGAATGTAAGACTGTTCATTTGTGCAATATAAAACAAGTAAAATTGAACTGGTGCAAAAGATATATTTTTGTAAAATAAAATGGGATTACGCAACTGTCATAAATGTAAAGGTTTTAGATTTGGAAGAGATGTCTAACTTCTATGTAACAGTAATGTTCTGGAAAGCTCTTGGTATTTTGTTTTATTATTTAACTGCCTTATCACTGCTTAGGTTGATTAAATAACAAAAATCATTAGAATTTTTAGAGTTTGGGAGCTGTAATTCAAGGAAATTCTACCTCAGGTGTCTATGAGTAAATAGGTAATAATTCATACATGAGTGTGACATATAGTGACTGACAAATGTTTACCCTTGAGTATGTTATTAACTTTAATTATTTTAACCATTTTTGTGGTGAAGTTATATGATCTGTGTCGATATAGGCATCAAATAAATTAACTTATCTTAAACGGAAACAATTTTTTTAAATTGTCACATGTCAGTAAAACTGTTAAGCAACTAACATTTGAAGTAACCAGTATTGTATCTTAAATATGCTTGTGTGTGTGTGTGTGTGTGTGTGTGCACTCATCTTGTCTGACTTTTTGCAGCTCCAAAATATGCTTAGTCTTCCCACAACCCCCAGTGAGGCTTCCTTGGTGGCTTGGATGGTAAAGAAACTGCCTGCCAATCCAGGTTGAGATGATCCCCTGGAGAAAGAAATGGCAACTCACTCCAGTATTCTTGCCTGTGAAATCCCACGGACAGAGGAGCCTGGAGGGCTTCAGTCCATGGAGGAAACAAAGAGTTGGATATGACTTAGTGACTTAACAACAACAACCCCCAGAGAAGCTGAGAATCTAGAACTGAAGGGAAATATCTCCTGGAATACATTTACTCAATCTCTGTCTGTAGGAAGATTTTGTATCATCTTCATTGCTAAGACTGTCTTATCCAGTCTTATTTCTTTTTTTGAATAATATTTTTACTAACACATACAAAACTTGAAATTAAAACAAAGAACTGAAAGAACTATATGATCATGGCCACACATTCAGTTATTGTGCAGAGATCATAATTTGTCAAAATAACTTAAAGGTTTACTTGGGCAAACTCCAGGAGATGGTGAGGGACAGGGAGGCCTGTCGTGCTGCTGTCCATGAGGTCGCAAAGAGTCAGACATGACTGGGCAACTGAGCAACAACAACAATCAACTGATAAAATATTTGAAGAACAAAAAAGCCCTTCCCAAGATTTCAAGGATCTTTTTGCCTTTGCCCAAATATTCTAAAACATACAAATTTTAAGCTATTTATTTTGACATTGGTCACTTATATAATCAAATAAATAGTAAAGAAAACATGAGTATTATTTGATTGGCATAGTATTAGCATCTTGTAGACGTTCACACCCTAATCTCTAGAATTCGTGAATATGGTACATTACATGGCAAAAGGGACTTTACAGATATTATCAAAGTAATTGACCTTAAAATAAGAGTACCATGGATTATCCAGGTGGGTTTAAAAGAATCATGAGTCATTAAAAACAATAACTTTCTCCATTTGTATGAAGAAGAGAGAAAATGTAGAGAAAAAGAATTCAAAGTTCTGTTGCTAGCTCTGGGATGAAGGAATCCAAGAAAAAATGGGGAATCAAGAAAAAAATAGAGGCCTCCAAAAGCTCAGAACATCTGCAAACTGATAGTTATATGGACTTAATTAAGTTCTACAACTGCAAGGAAATGGATTCCTCCAAGTTGAATGAATGTGAAAGTGGATTCTTTTCCTAAACCTCCAGTAATAAGTACAGCCTTACTAACAACCTGTGATTTGTGTTGAACTTGTGGCCTCTGGTCCTATGATAATAGGTTTGTGTTGTTTTAAACTTTTCAATTTGTGGGAGAATTGCTGAGGCAGCAAAAGAAAATTAATACAGTGAGAAAGTTTCACAGTAGAGGTCATTGTTTCTTGATGTATATGCACTCATTTATTCAATCAGTGAGTTTTACTGAAAGTCATAGAAGAGTCCGGTACTGCACAGTGTTACAATGCGGTGTTAGAACTTAGAGAACAGAAACACATGTCGACTTCCTGAAACATGCAGAATTAAGATGTATGCTAGGTATGACGGTAGCAATTAGCAGCAATAGTTTTTACTGCCACAAAAAATGCATTCGTTTCACAGATTAATAATACATGGGGGAAAAAAGAAGAAGGGAAATAATGAAGAGAAGTGAAAGAGAAGAAAAGTGAGATAAACACTATTTTCAGTTCAGCTCAGCTACTCAATCGTGTCTGACACTTTGCAACCCCATGCACTGCAGCATGCTAGGCTTTCCTGTCCATCACAAAACTCCTGAAGCATACACAAACTCATGCCCATTCAGTCGGTGATGCCATCCAACCATCTAGTCCTCTGTCTTCCTCTTCTCCTCCCACCTTCAATCGTTCCCAGCATCAGGGTCTTTTCCAATGAGTCAGTTATTTGCATCAGGTGGCCAAAGTATTGGAGTTTCAGCTTCAGCATCAGTCCTTCCAATGAACACTCAGGATAGATCTTCTTTAGGATGGACTGGTTGGATCTCCTTGCAGTCCAATGGACTCTCAAGAGTCTACTCCAACACCACAGTTCCAAAGTATCAGTTCTTCAGAGCTCAGATTTCTTTATAGTCCAACTCTCACATCCATACATGACTACTGGAAAAACCATAGCTTTGACTAGATGTATCTTTGTTGGCAAAGTACTGTCTTTGCTTTTTAGCATGCTGTCTAGTTTGGTCATAGCTTTTCTTCCAAGGAGCAAGCGTCTTTTAATTTCATGGCTGCAGTAACCATCTGTAGTCATTTTAGAGACCAAAAATATAAAGTTTTTTATTTTATATGTTTCCATTGTTTCCACATCTATTTGCCATTAAGAGATGTGACATGATGCCATGATCTTAGTTTTCTGAATGTTAAGCCAACATTTTCACTCTCCTCCTTCACTTTCATTAAGAGTCTCTTTAGTTCTTTGCTTTTTGCCATAAGGGTGGTATCATCTGCAAATCTGAGGTTATTGATATTTCTCCAGGCAATCTTGATTCCAGCTTTTGATTCATCGAGCCCAGCATTTTGCATCATGTACTCTGCATATAAGTTAAATAAGCAGGGTGACTATACATACAGCCTTACGTACTCTTTCCTTATTTGGAACCAGTCTGTTGTTCCATGTCCAGTTCTAACTGTTGCTTCCTGACCTGCATAGAGATTTCTCAGGAGGCAGGTCATGTAGTCTGGTATTCCCATCACTTGAAGAATTTTCCACAGTTTATTGTGATCCAAACAGTCAAAGGCTTTGCCATAGTCAATAAAGCAGCTATGTTTCTGGAACTCTCTTGCTTTTTTTGATGATCCAACGGATTTGGCAATTTGATCTCTGGTTCCTCTGCTTTTTCTAAATTCAGCTTGAACAGTTCACAGTTCATGTACTGCTGAAGCCTGGCTTGGAGAATATTGAGCATTACTTTGCTAGTGTGTGAGATGAATGCAACTGTGTGGTAGTTGGAACATGCTTTGACATTTCTTTCTTTGGGATTGGAATTAAAATTGAACTTTTTCAGTCCTGTGGCCACTGTTGAGTTTTCCAAATTTGCTGGCATACTGAGTGCAACACTTTCACAGCATCATCTTTCAGGATTTGAAATAGCTCAACTGGAATTCCATCACCTTCACGAGCTTTGTTCCTAGCGATGCTTCCTAAGGCCCATTTGACTTTGCATTTCAGGATGTCTGGCTCTAGGTGAGTGATCACACCATTGTGGTTATCTGGGTCATGAAGATCTTTTTTGTATAGTTCTTCCATATATTCTTGTCACCTTTTCTTAATATCTTCTGCTTCTGTTATTTCCATAATATTTCTATCCTTTATTGTGCCCATCTTTGCATGAAATGTTCCCTTGGTACCTCTAATTTTCTTGAAGAGATCTCTAGTCTTTCCCATTCTATTGTTTTCCTCTCTTTGCACTGATCTCTGAAGAAGTCTTTCTTAACTCTCTTTGCTATTCTTTGGGACTCTGCATTCAAATGAGCATATCTTTCTTTTTCTCCTTTGCCCTTTGCTTCTCTTCTTTTCACAACTATCTGTAAGGCCTCCTAAGACAACCATTTTGTCTTTTTGCATTTCTTTATCTTGGGGATGGTCTTGATCACTGCCTCTTATACAATGTCATGAACCTCCTTCCATAGTTCTTCAGGCACTCTGTCTATCAGATCTAATCCCTTGAATCTATTTCTCATTTCCGCTGTATATTTGGTCATACCTGAATGGTCTAGTGGTTTTCCCTACTTTCTTCAATTTAAGTTCAAATTTGGCAATAAGCAGTTCATGATCTGAGCCACAGTTAGCTCCCAGTCTTGTTTCTGCTGACTGTGTAGAGCTTCTCCATTTTTGGCTGCAAAGAATATAATCAATCTGATTTTGGTATTGACCATCTGGTGATTTCCATGTGTAGAGTCTTCTCCTGTGTTGTTGGAAGAGAGTATTTGCTATGACCAGTGCATTCTCTTGGGAAAACTCTGTTAGCCTTTGCCCTGTTTCATTCTGTAATCCAAGGCCAGATTTGCCTATTGCACCAGGTATCTCTTGATTTCCTACTTTTGCATTCCAGTCCCCTATAATGAAAAGGACATCTTTTTTGCGTGTTAGTTCTAGAAGGTCTTGTATGTCTTCATAGACCTGTTCAACTTTAACTTCTTCAGTGTTACTGGTTGGGGAATAGACTTGGATTACAGTGACATTGAATGGTTTGCCTTGGAAAAGAACAGAGATCATGCTATCATTTTCGAGATTGTATCCAAGGTACTGCATTTCAGACTCTTTTTTTGATTATGACAGCTACTCCATTTCTTCTGAGGGATTCTTGCCACAGTAGTAGATATAATGTTTAGCTGAGTTAAATTCACCCATTGCAGTCCATTTTAGTTCACTGGTTCATAAAATGTCAGTGCTCAGTCTTGCCATCTCCTGTTTGACCATTTCCAATTTACCTTGATTCATGGACCTAACATTCTAGGTTCCTATGTAATATTGTTCTTTATAACATCAAAATTTCCTTCCATCACCAGTCACATCCACAGCTGGGTGTTGTTTTTGTTTTGGCTCCGTCTCTTCATTCTTTCTCAAATTATTTTTCCACTGTTCTCCAGTAGCATATTGGGCACCTACTGACCTGGGGAGTTCATCTTTCAGTGTCCTATTTTTTTGCCTTTTTATACTGTTCATGGGGTTTTCAAGGCAAGAGTATTGAAATGGTTCAACATTTCCTTCGCCAGTGGACCACATTTTGTCATAACTCTCCACCATGACCTGTCCATCCTGGGTGGCCCTACATGGCACGGCTCATACTTTCATTGAGTTGAACAAGGCTTTGGTGAATGTGATCAGTTTGATTAGTTTTCTGTGATTGTGGTTTTCAGTCTGTCTGCCCTCTGAGGGATAAGGATAGGAGGCTTATGGAGGCTTCCTGATGGGAGAGACTGACTGAGGGGGAAACTGGGTCTTGTTCTTATGGGTGGGATCATGCTCAGTAAATCTTTAATCCAATTTTCTATTGATGCTTGGTGCTGTGTTCCCTCTCTCTTGTTTGACCGGAGGCCAAACTATGGTGGAAGTAATGAAGATAATGGTGACCTCCTTCAAAAGGTCTTATGCATACACGTAGTGCCCCTGACCTTTCAGCAGGCCACCGCTGACCCATGCCTCCACCAGAGACTCCTGGACACTCACAGGCAAGTCTGGTTCAGTCTCTTGTGGGGTCACTGCTCCTTTCTCCTGGGTCTTGATGCACGTAAGGTTTTGTTTGTGCCCTCCAAGAATCTGTTTCCCCAGTCCTGTGTAAGTTCTTGTGGCACTGTGGTGGAGTTAACGGCAACCTCCTCCCAGAGGGCTTATGCCACACCCAGGTCTGCTGTACCCAGAGCCCCTGTCCCTTTGGCAGGCCACTGCTGACCCTCACCACCTCAGGAGACACTCATACACTCAAAGGCATATCTGGCTCAGTATCTGTGGGATCTCCTGGTGCACATACGGTTTTGTTTGAACCCTCCGAGCATCTCTGGTAGGTAAGGGGTTTGATTCTAAATGCAATTTTGCCCCTCCTACCATCTTGTTTGGGTTTCTCCTTGGCCTTGGACGTGGGGTATCTTTTTTTGGTGGGATCCAACATTCTCCTGTCTATGATTGTTCAGCAGCGAGTTGTAATTTTGGAGTTCTCGCAGAAGATGAACACACGTCCTTCTACTCTGCCCTCTAACATCTACAAGATAAAACACTATTTGGTCTGTACATAATAAGCAGTAATTTGCCATGTAGCACTTGGGTGTGTGGAATTGCATTTCTTTTTGTCTTTAAGATATCTGTGACTTAAAAAGCAATTGCTAACATGGATGACACCATATATTTATAATTATCTTGGGAGCCTCTGCATTTCTCTTTTTTAATTTTAAGTTTATATTTTTCAAAGTGGATCCAAGTGAACTTATTGGAGTATATCCATAGGGCAAACTCCTGGAGGCTAGTCTCTTTCAATTTACTTTGAAAAATATACTTTTGGAATTTTTATGATCTTTATATCATTTAAAGCACAAAGCACTTAATGACAGTGTTTTATCTTAAATGAGCTCTCATTTGCATTTGTTTAAATTGAAGTTGCTTGGATTCAATTAAAAAAGAAAAAAGACTCTGACCCTACTTTAATCCATATATATTGATTATTTTTTTTCCCTTTTGCTTCCCCGCCTCCACCAACTTCCTATATTCAATACTTGAACAATAATCTTTGCTGTTTTGATTACTTAGTTATTAATAGCAGTAAGAAGGATAATTCACAGTTTATTCTCTTCCCTGATAACCTTCCATTATTAACAATAGCTATATTTAGATGTAAGTAGCTTGTAGAATGATTGTATACTTTTTGTTCTATTCTCTATTGTAAAGATGTTTACCATCTTTTCTGGGTTTTTAATTTCCTGGAGATAAAACTTTTGGCAAGGAAAACACAGTGTCATTATTTGTGCTGCAAAGCTTGTTCTTTGAGATTGTGATGTACAAAACCATAATGATATTATCATAATTTTTATGGTGGTCTCCCTTTCTCTAGATGCTAGTACTATACAATTTACCTTCTAAAATTTTCTTCTGCACCTTTTCAAATTTAAGTTTTTGACACAAAACAAGCAAAAAATAAGAAAAGCAATTCCTAAACATAAGCAGTTTACTATAAATAATGTTTTAGCTTTGAAAATTCAGCCTGTAAAACCTACTGTTTACATCTAAATTTGCTTCAGGATTCACATGATTTTATTAGGAATATCTCATCATGAGAAAGAAAATTTATTGGATTATTTTTGCATTCAATGTAAAATAAATTTTGGTGATATTCCTCCAAAAGTAGGCATTGGGGTGTTTGAAGAGTTGGGGTGGAACTTCTGGTGAGGGAAACACAATGTCATTAATTCTAATAAAACATACTTCTTTTCTCAACTCTATTCACCATTTCAGGACCTTCAGTTTCACCCAAAGACTTTCTCTTCCATGTTAGTTGCTTCTCAAAATGAGTCACTAGTAGTGGGCAATGGGTGGTGGTGGTGATGAGAAAGTGGTGATAGTTTTCTGGGTGGAGGACAACTTCTATTTTTGTCCTGAGTCATTAACTTTTTTCAAGACAAAAAAAAAAAAAGAAAAAGAAAAAAAATCTAAGATGCAACACAATGGTTGATTTAACATTTCTGGGTGGGAGTGTGGGAGAGGATGAAATCTTCTTTTTAAGTATCTTTAAAAAAAAAAAAAATGGATACACCCAACAGGTCAGCACACTTAAACTAAAAACTGAAGACAAGTGCCCAATCATTTGATGTGTTATGCCATCAGAAATATAGCACTTTGAATATAACAAAAGCTTGTTAAAAAATAACTGATATTTAAATGGTACTAAAAAGCCCAAAAATG
Source organism: Bison bison bison (assembly GCF_000754665.1). NCBI lineage: Eukaryota > Metazoa > Chordata > Mammalia > Artiodactyla > Bovidae > Bison > Bison bison. The sequence continues at coordinate 8,766,654 of NW_011494919.1, read as the reverse complement.
TCATTTGAGCTTAGATTCAGATAGCCTTTACTGAGCACCTGCAATGAACAGAGGAAGAAGACTGTCCTTAAAAACTTTATGATCTATTAGAATAGATAGGTTGGTTAATAAATGATCATTTTATGATAGAGATTTACAAGGGGAGCTTTGGGCCATATAGAAGAAAATAAATACAAGTGAAGCTGGAGAAAAATATGGCTAATAAATAGGATGTTGGGAGAAAATTACAGTGCTGTTTAGGAGTTTAACATGCAGAGAAAGAGGTCAGATAAAGTCTAGGAAATTTGGGAAATTCAATTTTAGTATCAGTTCAGTTCAGAGCAGTTGCTCAGTTGTGTCCGACTCCTTGCGACACCATGAATCGCATCATGCCAGGCCTCCCTGTCCATCACCAATGCCCGGAGTTCACTCAAACTCACGTCCATCTAGTTGGTGATGTCATCCAGCCAACTCATCCTTTGTAATCCCCTTCTCCTCCTGCCCCCAATTCCTCCCAGCATCAGAATCTTTTCCAGTGAGTCAACTCTTTGCATGAGGTGGCCAAAGTACTGGAGTTTCAGCTTCAGCATCATTCCTTCCAAAGAACACCCAGGACTGATCTCCTTTAGAATGGACTGGCTGGACATTCTTGCAGTCCAAGGGACTCTCAAGAGTCTTCTCCAACACCACAGTTCAAAAGCATCAATTCTTTGGTGCTCAGCTTTCTTCATAGTCCAACTCTCACATCCATATATGACCACAGGAAAAACCATAGCCT
>NW_011494919.1:8747736-8765797 GCF_000754665.1 Bison bison bison | reverse complement strand
AAAACCATAGCCTTGACTAGACGAACCTTTGTTGGCAAAGTAATGTCTCTGCTTTTCATTATGCTATCTAGGTTGGTCATAACTTTCCTTCCAAGGAGTAAGTGTCTTTCAATTTCATGGCTGCAGTCACCATCTGCACTGATTTTGGAGCCCCCCAAAATAAAGTCTGACACTTTCCACTGTTTCCCCATCTATTTCCCATGAAGTGATGGGACTGGATGCCATGATCTTCGTTTTCTGAATGTTGAGCTTTAAGCCAACTTTTTCACTCTCCTCTTTCACTTTCATCAAGAGGCTTTTTAGTTCTTCTTCACTTTCTGCCTTAAGGGTGGTGTCATTTGCATATCTGAGGTATTGATATTTCTCCTGGCAATCTTGATTCCAGCTTGTGCTTCTTCCAGCCCAGCGTTTCTCATGATGTACTTTGTATATAAGTTAAATAAGCAGGGTGACAATATACAGCCTTGATGTGCTGCTTTTCCTATTTGGAACCAGTCTGTTGTTCCATGTCCAGTTCTAACTGTTGTTTCCTGACCTGCATATATGTTTTTCAAGAGGCAGAGTCTAAAGCAATAGAGAACTAATTCTATACTTCACAGGACATATTAATTATTTCAAAATAATAATACTGGTAAAGAGGGATATTTAATTGTGATCACCTTGTTTAGTGGATTTCTCACACTCACCCCCTTTTCATATTGGTTTTCTTGACAATGATATTAAGGTGGATGTGTTCAATGCAATGTATCATCTGCTCACACTTCCTATTCTGTAAGCATGAAATTAAAGTATAGGCTTTCATTTGAGCCTTGCAAGGCAGAAATGGAACAGAGGCAATCTTCTTGTTCAGTTAGTTCTTTTCTCCTGGAAAGCCAGGATGGAGCTGATTTCATCTGAAGCATTTTTCCAGTGGACCATGTCTAGGTTGTGGTGTTAAAGAATGATTGTGTCAGTGGGTCAGAATCAGTGTCTGTGTCCATGACCAGGTTGTGTATGTCAAAATACACTTGTGCTTGTGGTGGCTGTCTGATCCCAGCTTCCCAGAGTAGAGAGGGGATAAGCCTGGGAGTGTAGTCAAGTCAATGGCAACTTCCTACTCCTTGTAACAGGCAAAGGGCATAGCTCCCTTGGAAAGTGGAATCTGTCATAAGAGTCCTTTTGAGAATCCTATTCTTTGATCATTTCCTCCAGCCCTTCCAACAGATTCAGGAACAAGTCATCCTTCATATAAAAAATTCTTAAAATGTCTTACAGTGGTTTCTGGTTGCTACAAGAACTGAACCAGGTTCATTATCAACATCCTAGACCTAGAAAAAAGTTCCTTGACCTAACTATTAGCACAGACTAGTTCAAGTTGTTAGGGGATTTAGAGAAGAGAGTGAGGAAGAGGACTCTCCCTTGTGGGCCTCTGTTCTTGGTAAGGACACAAAGAAGAATCTGAGGTCTTAGCCATGGTAAAAGCAAGTTTATTAAGGAAAGAACAGAAAAAACAAAACAAACAAAAAAAAAACAGCTAAAGGGAGAGGTGGGCCAAGCCAGGAAAGACACTGGTTTGGGAATGATGAGATACTGGGGTTTTTAAAACAAGGCTTTTGAATATTCATCTAGATGGGCGTGGGCTGAAAATTTTGAATGATGATTGCAAGTTATATAACAATCGGCTCTATTGCACATGTCTTTCCTGTAATTTAGTCTGTTATAAACAGATGTATATATGTATAGCATATTTATGAACACTTCATGGGCTCCTAGTATCTATGGTCACTTGAGGACACAGCTCTGCATCAAGGGCACGTGTGCCTAAGTTGGACCAGTTGCTGTGGTATCCGCTGTGTGCCTAGAGCCCTTCTGCCTGAGTTGGAAAAGTCTCTGTGGTTATTTTGTAATACATCTGTGAGCTCTCCTGGGCTGTATTGGGCCATGTCTCCGGTGGGGTTTAGAGATCAGCTTTCATCCTTTTCCACTAGGCCTCTCCTTGTTCCTCACGCCTAACTTCCTACCTAACAAAAGGAAGATGAGTAATGGAAACAAACAAAACACATTTAAAGTGGTTATACCTATAGGTTAAATTGGTTTAAACTATGAATCTGGAAATTTCTTACTGGGAGGGAATCAATTCACTTTGGTTCATCCACCTTTGTATTTTCTTTATATTTTAGAGACAGATATGCCAGACTGCATGCCTTCCCAAACAGAAGGTACCTTCATTTTTATATTAACATAGGGCACGATTCCTAAAACCTTAAACTTCTATAATATACAGAGACTTAATTAAATTAATCCATATTTATCTGTGTCTAATACTTAATAATGACAGCGAAGATATAAAAAAGGGAGATTTTACTTAAATCGAAAGCTATCAATATATTGTTCCAAAATAGTTGGTAAATTAGGCCAGTATTTCAATTGTTGGTACATTATATTGTTGGTACATAGTTAAATAATACTATTTAACTATGCTTCAGATAATGTCTATAATCAGACATGCTCTACATATGACTTTTTTTTCAGGCATATTCCAATACAGATACATAGAGAATTTAAATATAGTATTCAAGTGGGAGAAGGTATGCTGATCAATTCCCTGAAGGAATATGTAGCTGAGATATAGGATAATGTTGGCAATTTATGCAGATCTGTAAGAGGAAATTAACCTGCACCATGAAGCATATAGAATCACTAATAAGGTAGAAAGTAGCCTGATCAAAATGAATGATGTCAGATGCCCTGCAGGCACCAAAGTGAAAACAGGTTGTCCCTTGGAGCAGAGCCTCACACTTCTGTCTGAAAGATCTCTTTAGCTTTAGCACTGGCACACTATCTCAAGAAGAAAAGAAAAGGCTGCCAGTAACGGCTCTCAAATAAGAACAAGAGTGTAACAAGAGGAAATGATTATTTTCAGTAAGAGAAAGGAGTGGCTGAAAGCCTGTTTGTGTGTGTTAGTTGCTCAGTCATGTCTGACTCTTTGCGACCCCATGGACTTGTCGTCCTACAGATTCCTCTGTCCATGGAATTCTCCAGGGAGGAATACTGGGGTGGGTTGCCATTTCCTTCTCCAGGACATCTTTCTGACCCAGGGATTGACCCCGGGTATCCTGCACTGTAGCCAGATTCTTTACTATTTGAGTCACAAAGGAAGCCTGCTAAAAGCCTATTGTTTCTTAAAAAAAAAAGACTGTGAAAATAGAGAGAAGATAAATCATTGACATTACTCTATGCTTTCATCCATGGGAATAGAAATATTACTGTTTTAATAAGTTCACAGTAGTACTGTTTATTCATTCATTTAACAAATATGTATTCTATGTGTAATGTCCTGTGCAATGTAATGAAAGTAGAGACAAAGTGATAAAAGATATATGAAAAGATAAGAACCACCTTAAGGACATGCAACAATAGTGTATGGCATTACTGGGGTGTACATTAAACGGGTAAAACACACACAAGGACGAACTATGTGGTATGAAGAAAATAAAATGTCTGCAGAGATATGGGACACAGCCCTAGGGAATTTCAATGTATAGCATCTGTAAAAAGAGAGGGAAAAGGTCAGAGAAGAATAAAAATGAGAGTCTGCTGGTACAGAATTCTAGAGACAAGAAATGTTTTCATAAACAAGAGGTCAAGAGTATTGAATGTTGGATTCGTGTAAGACGTAGGTAGAAAAGGAGAACACTGAATTTAGCAACTTGGAGGTCACTGTGGCCTTGCTTGGGTCATTTTTTGTAGGTGAGAGAAAAGATTTAGCGTCCAATAATTTCTCTTTTCTTGATATTGTGTGAAGCAAGCTCATGAGCTGAGATGGCAGAAGGCGGGTAGGAGAAAGAAGAAGATATTATATAATCTTCTCAAGAATTAGAAAGTGAGTTGGCTACTTTATATATAGTAGAATGATCAGACAGTGCTGCAGCCTGTTTGAATCTTAAGATACGAAATGTTAAGTAAAACAAATGTGTTGGCTTGGATGTGTGACTCAGCCGCTTGGTCAGAGGTCCAGAGAAGGCTCGTTTAGGAGTTTGTAGGGGATGAAAAATTCTCCTCTAACCTCTTAAAATCCCCAGCTGAGCCTAAGAATTAAACTAACATAAGACAGATTAACAGGAGAAGAGCACGTATATTTTACTTGTTATGTACATGAAGTTCTTCACAGGAAAATGACGACCTGAAGATGTGATCATAGCAGGAAGCTTTTATATCATTTTGAAAAAAATATGATAAGTTTGTAAAGAATTGGCATGAAAAAGTGGTTTGGAATAGGCATAGTAGATTGTGAAGAAGTAAGTAGGAAGGTAAGAGTTAGTTTACCAAGGTTTTTGTACAGATCTCTTGGCCACCAATTCCCAGATAAAAATGTCTTTCTTTTTCTTGCTACATGGAGGGTGATTTTCACATGGGAGCTAGTTTTTCTGCTTTTAGGAAGAAAAAGGAGGTTCAGAGTTTCTTTGTTGCATCTGATGTTTCTTAAGAGTCTTCAGTTCAAAATAGTTCAAAGTGGCATATTTTGGAGTGATATATTTTTGTTCCCTTCAAGTCCATTCAGAGTTGGGATTTTGGAAAGCAAATATTATGATGAGAGGGCAGGGGATGGATTGAAAACCACACTGAGTAATTCATTGAGGAATCATAGATTAGACTCTAAGATGCTCAATAAAGAAGGTAAAGTGATAGAAGAAAGGATAATAGATGGATTAAGAGCAAATGTTAAAACTAACAGATATGGGGACAGAATGTGGCAGACATGGTGGAAAAGTTGAACTTAGAGTACTTGAAAAAGCAAACTAAAAGAGATTGCTCTTAAAGGCTGTTTTTTTGCATTAAAATTTTGAAGATGAGGTCAAGTTTTTCATGATTGTAATTGTTCTAAGTACTATTATTAGAGAAACTAGTTGAAAACAACTGGGGGAAATTTTTATTAGTGAAGAAACTGAAAGATTAAGTATGCTGTCTGAAATAACTACATGGCTATTGATGTTGCTAAGAATTATAATAGCAACTAATGGGAAAGTAAAATTTTGAGTTGAGAGCTAAGTTTTGACCGCATAATTGGAGGAGTCAGCAAGAGACTGGTATATCATGGAAACAAGGAAGATGAGTAAGTGGTTCATCTGAATGGTATAAGTCTCAAGGAAATGGAACTATGTTTTTAGCTTTGTAAAATAAGAGGGACTTAATTCTTTGATGGTTGGTAAAAGATGCCAGCTGTTCATTTCCTATGGAAATGTGGCATAAAGTAAAATAAAGAGTGTGGGGTTTAGATGGCCTAAATGGAGTGGGGAATCAAGCGCATACACGTTTTTTTAAGAGCAAAGAGATCACTCCAAATTTCTGAGAAGAGTCTCAGGATGCAAGAAAGTTTACTTATCACTAATGCTAAGTTTCAAAGACAAAGAACCATAGTTTAGGAGGAAGGGGTTAGCAGCTGGGTCAGAGGAGCAGAGAGTAGTCGTGAGGTGAGAACTCAGGTCATGGTGGATATACTGAGGCACAGGAAAGCAGGAATATGCAACCTCATTGGGACTGATCCTGTTATGAAGCTGAGTGGTCAGCTCTAGTTCCATGAATGCTAACAACTTACTTTGTACAATAGTGATATCTGAGAGTGCTATACACCCAAATGTCACTCAGAGGTAGCTGCCTCTTCAGGCAACATGGAGTTGGGTGACAGAGGAGCTGTTCTCACTCTTTGGTCAATTATTACATAGCATCTATCACTATACTTGTCTTACATATTGTCTCTCTTCTCCAGAGAGGAAAAACTGCCTTACGACAGTGACCAGACTTATTTATCTTTCTGTGCTGCATTTTGCTTGGTCTTCCAGAAGCAAGCAATGAACAACTTTTGGTACTAAATTAGTTATGAGACACAGAGATTGTCTAATACAAAATGCTCCCTGTTTTGATTTTTTTTCCTCCATTTATAGGATGATTTTAATTTTTAAATCCAACTTTTCATGTGCATACTTTAAAGAAGCACCTACTTCCACAAAGCTTGTTAAAACAATGATCTCAGAAAGCCTTCCCTTCTTGATCCATATTTCATTTAACTGATTCTTTAATGTTTTCCTTCATGTCTCAAGTTATGTAATTACATCTTGACTTTTTTTTACTTTAAAAAGCCATCTATTATATCTGAGATGATATGGACCTAATTTTTGAATCAATCGAAAATTGAGAAATAATAAAAATGTCTACTTCATAGTTAACAAATATATTTGCAGTTTTCTTTCTTTCTTTTTAAAATATAAATACAGAGAGATATATACACGTACATACAGTCACACATATCCCTCAGAATAACGTTAAACCCAAACACTTTATACCAACATTTGGACTTTCAAATATACAGTTTTTCAACAGTCTTGATCTAAGATGCATGGAAGTGAGATAACAGTTTGAAGCCACATGTCCATTTCAAAACTGAATTTTCACTAAATGTCACAGTGCAGCTCTCTGTTATTTTTCTAGAGTGAGTATATTGGTTCCCGGAAGGAAAATATATTTATGGAAAACCATACCCAGTAACTCAAGGGTAGTGTTGTGTCTGCTTTGAACCTGAAAGATCTCTATCCTTCTTCACATTCCCCTTTGTAATTTAAATGCAACCAGGTGCATATAACAGTCAAAGAAGTAGAGCCTTCTGTAAAATTGGTCTAAATTTACTTGGCTTGAAATTTATGCATAAGTTGTTACAGTGTTTTTCATGAGAGTAATAAAAATACTCTGGGGTTCTAAACAGTCACATTTCTGGTAGAAAAATGTAACATTATACTTTCAAAGCAAGGAGTAGGGGGGTGTGTGTGTGTGTGTGAGTGTATACATACTAACTGGTTGTTTCTGAGTGGTAGTATTATAAGTGATTCCAGTTTTCAATTTTGCATTATTTTTGTAATATATATATTTCTACAGTAAGTATGTGGTACTTTTAACCTCAGAAATAATACACAGGTATTTTTTAGACTCACTGACAGAGAAAAGTCTATGGGTATTTCTTAAGAAAACATTTAGTATGTTTTAGATATGTAGATCTGAATCTCATGGGTGAGGTCAGTTTTGGAAACATAGATTCCAGAATCATCATTGCATAAATATTTAGGCTATAGGTTACGTGAAGTTGCTCAATGGTGTCAGTGTAAAATAAGAAGAGAAGGGGCCAAAAAGACAAAGCTAGTGTGGAGAAATACTACCATTTCATACGTCAAGCTAAAAAGAGAACAAATCTGAGACACTGGAAAGAAGTGGTACAAAGTATAAGGGAAAGTCTAGGAAATGTACTCCTTTCTAGAATATGGGGAAATCTCAAATGCCACACAGAGCCTGATGAAATCTGGGACAAAAGCATATTGGTATATTGGTTTATCATTTAACTAAGACATTGCAAAATTTTAAAAAGTAAGTGGTATAGTAGATTCAGAGCTGGGTTTTGATGGTGTTAAGGAGAGAATAGGAGTAGGACAAAACAAACATTGTATATATATACATATATACAATGCATACAGGCTACCATTTATTAGGAAGCCTCAGTGTAAATGAAATAGGAAAATGACATGAACAGGGTTATATAGCAAGTAGCAAAAAAACAATTGAAAGAGACACTGAGTAATCAGAAATTAGTCACCTGGCATTCTCTCCCAAATTAGTTAAGGACAGACTAATTTGAAAAATGTTAATTGAATCAGCCACAGGATAATAGTATGCTTGAAACTGCAAAGTGTAAATGTTAGAAATTAATTTTTATATATTTTAGCAAAGCAGTTATATATGGCATTTACTGGAGGAGACTCTAATAGCGAAAAATTTGAGGATAATGTATAGCAATCAAGTCTAACTTTTCCAAAGGAAACAGTTCTCAAACTTGAGCATTTATATGGCTTATCTGGAGAACTTAAATGCTATGTCAAAGCCTTTGACTGTGTGGATCACAACAAACTGTGGAAAATTCTTAAACAGTTGGGACTACCAGACTACCTGACCTGCCTCCTGAGAAACCTGTATGCAGGCCAAGATTCAACAGTTAGAACTGGACATGGAACAACAGACTGTTTCAAAACTGGGAAAGGAGTACATCAAGGCTGTATATTTTCACCCTGCTTATTTAACTTCTATGTAGAGTACATCATGTGAAATCCTGGTTTAGATGAATTACAAGCTGGAATTAAGACTGCTAGGAGAAATATAAACAATCCATAGTCATATATGGATGCAAGAGTTGGACCATAACGAAGGCTGAGCACCAAAGAATTCATGCTTTCAAACTGTGGTGCAGGAGAAGTCTCTTGAGAGTCCCTGGGACAGCAATAAGATAAATCCTAAAGGAAATCAACAATGAATATTCTTTGAAAGGACTAATGCTTAAGCTCCAATACTTTGGCCACCTGATGTGAAGAGCCAACTCATTGGAAAAGTCCCTGATGCTGGAAAAGATTAAAGGCAGGAGGAGAAATAGATGACAGAAGACGAAATGGTTGGATGGCATCACTGACTCAATGGACATGAGTTTGAGCAAATTCTGGGAGATGATGAAGGACAGGAAGCCTGGCATGCTGTAATCCATGGGGTCGCAGAGTTGGACATGGATTAGCAACTGAACAACAACTGGAGGACATGTTCAGTTGTTAACAACAACTGGAGGACAGATATCTGGGTTCCACCCAATAAGTTTCTCATTCAGTGGTACAGGGCAGCCTGTCATTTTGCCTTTTCAACCAGTTCCTTGTTGATGCTGACATTGCTAGTCTAGAAGCCACACTTTGAAAACCGTTGTGCTAAGGGATTCACTAAAAGCCACCAAACTTTAAGTGCCTTAGCTTTACAGGTAGCTGAGCTACAGAAATATTAAAAAAAAAAAAAATCAAAGCACTAATAGTATGTGATAAATAAAAATGTATGCATACTGGAACAATTATGACATCCGTTATACGTGGAATATAAAAAAAAAATGTGTGAAAGCTCATTCTAGCTACTCAGAGAGGCCACAGGGAGAGCAATGCCAGCTGTTCATCATACAAGCTGATCCATCACACCAGCCGTGGCACCTGACATGAGTGAAGAAGTCATCTTGGACTTTCTAGCCCCAGCATACATCATGAAAAGAATGAAGTCCCTAGACGTATAGACAAGTCCAGTCATCCAAGACATCTTAGCTGAGGTCTCAAACCATGGAGCAGAGATGGGCTATCATTTCTTTTTCTAGAGGAAAATAATCTAATCATAAAACAAAACAAAAAAAGTCAAAAACCAAGAACGTTCATTTTTTCTTTTCTGGCTTCTAGAGAATTTTTGCTATTTGTGTCCCCTGAATTAATAAAATACCAATTAATTACAATTAAGAGTTATTGTATAAAAGAATTCAAGTCCTTATAAGCTAAATTTATATTCTTTTAACAAACAAAAATAGTGGTTGTATAGTTCTAACTTAGCATGAAATGTTATCAGTCATATTAAAACCAAATATCAGTCATGTTAAAATCGAAAACAGACTTGTGGAGTGCATGAAAGCTATTTCTGGGGTGATGCTGATAATATTTCTTAATCTTGCTGCTGGTTAATTGTGTATGCTCATGGTCATTAGGTTCATCATGTTGTACCCTTACAGGTTTTGTACTTTTCTTTCTGTATATTCTTTTAAACAAAATGTTCAATAAGTAGTTCATATGATTTGCTGTATGGTTAATTTCTTTTAATATAAGAAGGCAAAGTGAATAGTGAAAATATCTTCTTCCTGATTTATGTCCCTGTCCCATCCCAATATTTTTCTAGAGATATCATTTATTTTAAATAGTTGTGTACTTTCTCCCACAAAGAGAATTTTTTTCATTACTCTCTTATATATCTATAGATCTACTTAGCCATAAATTGAGTATGTATATAACAATCTATCTACCAATTTGATAGATACATATATATATGTGATAATACATTATATAGTGGGTTATAATATATAATATACATAATAATATATATTATTTTGTATCTTGCTTTTGATTTTTTTTTGTTTAAATACCTTGCTAATCTTTCTGCAAACCTTTATAATAACTTTTCATCAAATGAATGTACCATGGCTTATCTCATCAGTTCTTTGTTGACAGTCATTTTTGTTGTTTCCAGGCTTGTTTACACACCGCAATTAACTTGAATTCAGCAATTAAACCGATGGAGACATACATACTCAACAACTCTTGGTTTGTCAAATTAACAGTTTTAATAACAGAGTAAGTAAACATGCTTTTCGAAGGCCAATTGTGTACTGTTTGAGTCTTACCAAACTATGTCTGTTGAAACTCTAATGCTAACATGGTGGTATTTGAAGATGGCGACTTTGTGAGGTAATTAGGTCATGAGAGTGGAACCTTCATAGGACTAGTGCCCTGATAAGCAAAGACAAGAGAATCAGCTAACACTCTTTCAGCCACATGTGGGCACCAGCGAGAAGACAGGAGTCCAACTGTAAGCCAGCAGGAGGGCCTTCACCAAGAGCCCAGCTACCCTGACACTCTGGTCTGAGACTTTCAGGCTCCAAAATTGAGTGAAATAAATGTGTGTTGTCTTAAGCTATTCAGTCTATGGTAGTCTGTTATAGCACCCCAACTAATAAAATTTTCATTCTTAAAACCTGACATTCAAAACCTCTTGCTGTTTCTAACTGCCTTTAGCCTTTGTCTTTCAACAATTTCATCTATTGTCTGTTTTCCAGATGAGTTGTTTATAGCGCATTTCTTAAATTTAATCAGCTCTGTAATAGATTTAAAAATAACTATTTTTACTGGCAGGCCTTCTCAATTGGTTGTATTCTGATGAATTATTTTTCTGTAGCATTTAAAATTTTTATACAGTGAGATATATTTATATTTCACTTATGACTCCTGGGGTGTGATGGATATCCTGCTTAGAAATTTGCTCAAACAAATTGAGCCAGGAGAACATTGCAGAGTCCTGTCCTGAGGCTCAGATTAATTTCCCAGATTGTAATTCATTCTACTTAAATAAAATCTAAAGCAAAATGAAATTACTAAACTATAAGTTTTCCCTTAAAGCTGGGTATGCTAAGCCTTGATATTTAAATTCTAAGAGATATTTATGCATGATGCAATAAAAACATGTAATATTCTGCAGAATTATATCTTTCTCTTTCTTCAGAAATACACAAACTTAATCTAGTAGAGATTAGAAAAAGCAAACCTTTTGAATCATACTTATAAAGAAAAATAGTGCCTTTAGATGTCATTACTTTTTCATATCAGACTGCCGAAAAGGGGATAAACTTTTACAGTTAGAAGCATGGGTGTGGACAACTGATCAGATATTTTATTAAAAAGAAGAATCCTCACTTTCCAAGAATGTGAAAACAGCAGAATAGTATCTACTATGCCAAATATTATACTGATTAAATAAAAGTGTCTTTGTTGAAAAATCCTTTTGACCTATATTTGTCTTTGTATGTTTTAAGTATCACTTCACTCTAAAATTAGGCCCAGCTTAATCAGGAGCTGAACCAAAGGAAGGGACTCTTCTTTCTTTGGAAAACGTTTCCTAACAAAAAAGTATTCTAAGAAGCATAATCTACAAGATGGAATTTATGTTTGTAATAAAGGGTAAATACAGCTTACACAGACATACACACAGATACACACAGACACATGCTCACATAACCTGTCCCAACTTCACTTTTATTTCCTCACTGAGTGGAAATGTCACCTTTTTTGTAGACTAAACCTCATGCATAGTTTGGAGGTATATCTGCACTCCTGTCTGTACCATTGATCTATATGTTTTGATGACAGTAACAAATCAAGTTTATCTTTTTAGCTTCCATCTCTAATGTGTGTTAAGACTCTTACCTTATTATACTTTTGAAAATACTTTTCCTGATTTCTCTATCGTGATTATTTTACCAAAGTGGAGCTTCATTTCATTAAGTAACCCCCACCTGCTATTTTAATTGGACTTCAGTTAACTTTATAGATTAGGTTAAGATAATTTTATATCCTTATAATTTGTTTTCTTATCCAGAAACACTTTGTTTTTTCATTTATCTTAATATTTTGATAATATCTTTTATACATATTGTTACTTTTCTTCTCTCTCCTTGTCTTTCTCCCTCTCATATTTCTGTAGAATAAATATAGACAGATACAGATATACATATAGATGATACACAATTCTTACAAATTTTGTATGCACTTTGTTACCTATTATAAACAATTTTTTTGGTCATATATTTGCAGCTAATTTTATTTACAAAAAAGAAAAAAATGATTCCATTTGTGTATTAATTTTATAACACTAAATCATTTATTTATATGAGGTCTTTAAAATGATTCTCATGTATTTTGCTGGCATGTAATCAAATTATCTTGAATTTTTCTTTCTAGCCTATTATTTAAACTGATAGTTTAATTTTGTTTAATCAAATGGGCTAGCACTAGTAAAACAAGGATAATAAAATTTGTTATGGTAAGATTGATTTCTCTCATTATGACATAACTCATAATGCTTTCCATATTTTTTTGTAGCATGACAGAATTTACATGTAAAATAGTGGTTATGTTAGTCAAATTAACTAATTTATATACAACATGTACTAGGTAGTAATATATAATATGTTAGTCAAATACATATACAAACATGACCTCTTAAAGATCTATATATCGATATCCCTTATTTAACATTTAAAAATTAAATGAGTTGATTTAGTCAATTACTCTTTAAAAAAATTATTTTTTAGAGTAGTTTTAGGTTTATGGAAAAATCAAAGTGAAAGTACAGAAATTATCCATATACCCCTCCCCTCCCATATATATAGCCTCTCCCATTATCAACATCCCATTACTATACATCTGTTACAATTGACAAAATCTACACTGACATATATATATATATATATATATTTTTTTTTTTACACTGACATATTCTTAATCACCCAAAGTACATAGTCACTTAGTGTAGTATATGAGTATATTAACAAATTTATAATGACATGGATGCATTATTAGGGTAGATATCACCTTCATTGCCCTAAAAATCTTCTGTGATTTGCCTAATTGTTCCTCTCTAACCCCTAACCCTGTCCTGGGCAGCAACTGATCTTTTCATTGTTTCCATGGTTTGCCTTTTCCAGAATGTCATATAGTTGGAATGATATGTATGTAGCTTTTTCAGATTGGCTATGTCACTTAATAATATGCAGTTAAGGTTACTCCATGTCTTTTCATGGCTTGAAAGCATATTTCCTTTTAGTGCTGAACAATAATGTCTGGTCTGGATGCACTACAGAATATTTGACTATTCACCTATTGAAGGACTTTAGCAATTATCAATAAATCCGCTATAAACTTATTTTTGCAAGTTTTTTGAGGGCATAAGTTTTCACCTTTTTGGGGTAAATAGCAAGAAGTACAAATGCTGAATCATATGGTAGGAATATGTTTAGCATCATAAAAATGTGCCAAACTATACCCCAAATTGGCTATATCGATTTTCATTTCTACTACAGTGAATAAGAGTTCAGGTAGCTTCACATATTTGCTAACATTTGGTGTTGTCAGTGTTATGGATTCCGGCCATTTAATAGGTGTGTAGTGGTATTATAAAAAACCGACTCTCTAATGACCTAATGTGGAGCCTCTTTTCATACGCTTATACCACACTGTTTTGACAACTGCAGCTTTATCCTAGTATACAAACCACTTTATACCTAATATTGTATAGTATCAGTCCTCCAGTTTTGCTCTTCTTCAATATTGTCTATTCTGTGTCTTCTGCCTCTCCATATAAACTTTAGAATCAATTTGTCAAAAATACAAAATAACATTTGAGATTTTGATTGAGATTGCACTAAATCCATAAATTCATTTAGGAAGAACAGATATCTTGATAACATTTAGTCTTCTTATCCATGAACAGGAAAAATTTTTCATTTATTTCAAGTAATTTTCTTAAAGAATGAATCAAACTCTTTCCATAACTATATCAACGAGTTTATCAAAACGCATGATGCAACTATATATTGTCTACAAGAAATCCACTTTAAATACAAATATACATATAGATTACAAATAAATGGATGGGGGAAATTATACTATGGTAATACTAATTAAAAGAAATCAGAAGTGGCTATATTAATTTCAGGCAAAGTGAAAGTGAAAGTGTCTCAGTGGTGTCCAGCTCTTTGCAACCCCATGGAATATTCCATGGAATCTTCCAGGCCAGGATACTGGGGTGGGTAGCCAGTTCCCTTCTCCAGGGGATTGTCCCAACCCAGGGGTGGAAAGCAGGTTTCCCACACTGCAGGCAGATTCTTTACCAGCTGAGCCACCAGGGAAGCCCAAGAATACTGGAGTGGTTAGCCTAGCCTTCTCCAGCAGATCTTTCCAACCCAGGAAATGAACCAGGGTTTCTTGCGTTGCAGGTAGATTCTTTACCAACTGAGCTAACAGGGAAGCCGAATTTAAGGTAAAGTAGATTTCAAAACAAAGAAAGTTATTAGGTATAATGAAAGTTGTTATATAGTGATGAAGGAGTCAATTATCCTGGAAGACATAATGATTCTTGTATGCCTCATAACAGAGTATCAAACTATATAAGGTGATAACTGATAGATCACAAGGAGAAAAATATTAATTCACTATCATAGTTAAGGACTTCCCTGGTGGCTCAGATGGTAAAACGTCTGTCTACAATGCAGGAGACCCGGGTTCGATCCCTGGGTTGGGAAGATCCCCTGGAGAAGGAAATAGCAATCCACTCCAGGACTACTGCCTGGAAAATCCCATGGACAGAGGAGCCTGGTAGGCTACAGTCCATGTGGTTGCAAAGAGTCGGACACGACTGAGCAACCTCACTATTCTATTCACTATCATAGTTAAAGAATTAATACTCCTCTATGAGAAAGAGACAAATTTAGGAGACAGAAAATCAGTAAGAACATATTCAACAACACCATCACTCAACTGGATGTAATTGACATCCATAAACTATTTCATCCAACAATGCCAAAATACGTATTCTTTCCAAGCCCACAAGAGGCCTTTACCAATACAGGAACACTCTGGGCCACAAAACATACCACAGAAAAAATTTAAACTGTAGAAATTATATAATGTCTGCTCTCAGATCACAGTGAAATTAAACTAGAAACCAACAACCAGAATATAACTGGAAAATCCCCAAATTCATGCTGAGTAAACCACACATTTCTAAATAACACAGGAGGGAAAGAAGAAATTTAAATAAAATTTTAAAAATATTTTGAACTAAATAAAAATTAAAACCATTTATCAAAATTTGTATAACACGGTAAATTCATTGCTTACAAGGACATTTGCAGCATTGAACACATATAATAGAAAAGAATCCATGCTTTCAAACTCTGGTGCTGGAGAAGACTCTTGAGAGTCCCTTGAGCTGCAAGGAGATCAAACTGGTCAGTCCTCAAGGAAATCAATCCTGAATATTCATTGGAAGGACTGATGCTGAAGCTGAAACTCCAATACTGGCCACCTGATACGAAAAGCTGACTCATTGAAAAGACCCTGATGCTGGGAAAGATTGAAGGCAGGAGAAGGGACCAATAGAGGATGAGATGGTTGGATGGCATTATCAACTCAATGGACATGAGTTTGAGCAAGCTCCCGGAGATAGTGAAGGACAGGAGGTTTGGCATGCTGCAGTCCATGGGGTCTCAAAGAGTCAGACATGACTGAGCGACTGAATAACAACAACAATAAGAAAGAAGTAAAACCTAAAGTCAATCACCTAAGTTTCCATGTAAGGAAACTAGAAAAGTAAAAGCAAATTATTTCCAAAGTAAACAGAAGAAATAATAAGGATTGTAGTAGAATCCATGAAATTAAAAACAGGAAAATTTCTCTCATTTTACTTCTTGGAGAGACTAACACTTCTCTTGTATGTTTATTTATCCTTTTTTACTTAAAAACTTCTTGGTTGCTTTGGTTAAGATGAACAATTTGTCAAGAAATTAGACTGTTTATTGGCTGCATCATGTTCTTTTTTGAATGCATCTTTCTAAATTTTTATTTAAAATAGATTTTAGGCATTGTTTATATATTGACTTCTTTTTAGAAATGCTTTCACAAACATCTTCTTCCAGGTTGTTTCTTAATTTTTAAATTTTGGTTTAGAGGAGCATTAGTTCTTATGTTTTGCTGCTGATGCTGCTGCTAAGTCGAGTCAGTCGTGTCGAACTCTGTGCGACCCCATAGAGAGCAGCCCACCAGGCTCCCCCGTCCCTGGGATTCTCCAGGCAAGAACACTGGAGTGGGTTGCCATTTCCTTCTCCAATGCATGAAAGTGAAAAGTGAAAGTGAAGTCGCTCAGTCCTGTCTGACTCTTAGCGACCCCATGGACTGTAGCCTACCAGGCTCCTGCATCCATGGGCTTCTCCAGGCAAGAGTACTGGAGTGGGGTGCCATTGCCTTCTCCCTTAAGTATGGCATAATTGATATATCAATCCTTTCCTTTTTCTCTCTGTTATTTAAGACATCTTTTCCTACTCCAAGTTTATAAATGTATTTTCCTCCAGTCTTCTAAAAACTTTACATATTTTATTCACTTTTAACTTTTTTATAAATGGATGTACTTCATTTTAAATGTTGTAGAATTTATAAATTTCACTTTTTTTGGATTTGATATCTTACTTACAAAAGCCAGAGTTAAATTATAAGTGTGTTTTCCAAATTGTCTCTAAAATTTTATAGATTTATCTGCTACATTTAGGCCATTTATCCATATAGGACTGCTTTGGTTTATGGTATGAATTCAAGATCTGTTTTTTCTTTCTCTTCTTTTTTTTCTTTTTCTCTTTTGACATGGATAAATTAATTACCCCAGTATCATTTATTTCAGTATTTCTCTTTCAGGCATTGATCTGCAATGTGTTAATGTCTTCTATAAATGTGCATTTAAAAGTGGGTCTATTTACTAGGCCATCTATTCTATTTATGGGTCTATTTCTACATAACACTTTAAGAGAACTCTCCATATGTTCACAAATCTTTTTTTTATACAATAGTATCTTTGCTGTTCTCTGAACATCCAACACTAACAGAAATTTTAGAGACTACAAGTAGAGTTTTACACACACTGCCAGTTTTTGTATTATATTTGAGATTTCATCAACATTATAGATTAACTCAGAGAGACTGAATCTTTACAGCATTGAATTCCAATCTTTAACCATCATATATTCATAACTTATTCCACACACATGCTCTCTATATTTTTTTCTTATAATTACTGTTGTTATATTTTTATGTCATGTATTTTTGAAAATTATGGTTTTAACAGCTGTATGCCAAAATTTAACTGGATTTTATATTTTGAATTTCTTTTCTTTGAAAAATTGTCTTGTTCACTTTAATACATTATCAGAGGAGTTTTGATTTTTATAAAGTAGGCAATAATTTCACTTGGAAAAATGACAATGTTTTTCCTTCTCAGTCAATTTATCATTTTCTTCTTTTTAAAATTTTATTATTTTTAAAACTGCTTAGCTAGCTAATACCTACATATGACATTGAATAGCATTGGCTATAGTGGGTGCCCATTTTGAAAGGTCATGTTTACAGTGTTTCATAATTAACCTTGATATTCACAATAGGCTTTTAAGGGTTCTCTTTATTGAGTTAAGGGAATTTCCTATTTCTAGTTAAGAATTCTTGTTAATAGATGTGGACATGTACCAGTTACTTTTTCTGTGTTGAGGTAATTATATGATTTTAATCCTTTAACCTATTTATGTACTATTTTATTCAAATTATTCTCTCCCCTTGGCTTACTGTTCCAAATTTGAAGTTAAATGCCTACTCCCTTTGCTTACTGAAATTCTTCTGAGGCTGAAACAGAAGCTTCCAGAAGTGTCATAAACTATACATTAAAGTTTTTCCATTCTTGTGTGTTATATATATATATATATATATTTCTATACATAATATGCAAAGTTGTATATATAATTATAAATAATATATGTAATAATATGGGAAGAAGAGATTAGACTAAAATATAATAATGTATACATTATTACATATACTATATATATATATATATT
>NW_011494919.1:8745360-8747636 GCF_000754665.1 Bison bison bison | reverse complement strand
TATATATATATTATTTTAAACTAATCCCTTCAAGCTTAGAGTTAAATATTTTGAGATTTGATTTGAAACTATTATCTCCATCCAGAATTTTGTGCTATACATTTTAGAATTTATTTATTCTTAAATGCTTAATTTTGGCTTAGCTTAACATCCTACCTGTATGATACCTCAAGGTAGGAATTATTCAATATATTTCAACTGTATCCTTCAAATCACCTAGTAGAATTCAAGACCCAAGAGGCATTTTTGATTGATCTGTTTCCTTTCACCAAGAACATGAAAAATAAGGTTTAGAGAATGCTAATAGAAAAATTTGTCATTTATAGATGAAACATTCAAAGTATTGTCCGAGTGTGTCCTGTTCTGATTTTTTTCTATAAGACTTCAAGAAAACATGTACTCCAAGGAATATAAGGCAGGTGTTTTTTAAGTGTTGTTGATTAAGGTCTCTATGAACTGCTAATTTTGGAAAGAAAATTTTTTAAAAAAGAAAGACCATGATATGCCTGTCAGACAATATTTCTAAGGAGTCTTTCTTAGCACTAAACATCATCTAATACTTCAGGCTGTGGGTGATTGATGTGTTTCCATTGCAGATATGTCAGGAGTCAAAGTAATGCTTTATTTTACTTTTATATCCAAGGTGTCATTTCTACAAATCTTAAACATGCTTTGGAAAGTTTCAAACCAGTTTTGAAAAGCTATTTAATGAACTGTGAAGAAATCTCTGTCATAAATTGTTTTCATATACAGTAGAGTCACTGTATATATGCACTTTAAAGCATGGCTATCCAACATTTCTAGTAATGCAACTTTCATTATGTAGGCCAGTTTTTAACATGCTACCACATTAAAGAAAATCCAGTGAAGTTTAATTTTCTTTTCTGCTTGGAAACATAGCAAGATTAAGTCTAGTGTGGTTTAGTAAAATTAACATCAGACTGGGGAGCAACGTTATTCTGATAGGTTATATTATTGTTCACACATATTTGTTGTTTCTCTCTGCAGAAGAATATTTTCACACTTTCCCACTGAAAACCAGCTTGCCCATATGACTTTGTATCCTTCCTTATTGAAGGGTTATTCATGCCCATCCACTTGAATTAAGATTGCTTTTATGACTTACTTTGTCAATTAAATGTGAGCAGAAATGACATGTGACATTTGTAAGAGTAGCTTTAAGAGTCAGATGTGGTTAGCAATGTCTTTCTCTCCTTCACAGAAGGTAGAAAGGTTGAAAATAAAAGCTCCTTTAACAGCCTAAGTTCTAACATGATGATTATATGGATTAGAACAAAAAATGAACATTGATGGATATTTGGCATGAGTGAGAAAAGCCTTTATCATTGTATTCCCACTACAGTTCTGGGGTTAGTGACTTTTCATATAAAGTTGAATTGATTCCAAGTTGTTTTCACTCATGGTGTGTCCTAGTCATTCAAATAGAGCATACTTATGTATTGACACTTTTTAGTGAAGCTCAAAGTCATGTATTCACCAATTCACTTCTTAATTAAAAAATACTATAGTCCTATTATATGAATGACACTGTACTTGTACTGATTATACATCAATGAGCAAGAAAAGCAATATCTTCCTTTAGCTTATTCCCATGAAGGATACAGATATTAAGCCCTAACCTCACAGTTAATTACAAATATTAAGAATATAAAAATTACTGTGCACTTTTAAATAATATGCTTCCAGAACTTCTTTTAGACCTAAGAGTTAGAAATAAATTTCTTAAGAAAGCAATATTAATTTAACTAAAAATTTAAAATATAAAGGAGACAGGGAAAATGGCAAAGCAAAGACTTCTAAAAAAAATATCTTCTCTATAAAGGTAATAAGAAAACTGCCAACATCCTTTGGAATATCAAAAAAGCAAGAGTTCCAGAAAAATATCTACTTCTGCTTTATTGACTACGGCAAAGCCTTTGACTGTGTGGATCACAATAAACTGTGGAAAATTCTTAAACTGATGGGAATACAAGACCACCTGACCTGCCTCCTGAGAAATGTGTATGCAGGTCAAGAAACAACAGTTAGAACTGGTAATGAAACAACAGACTGGTTCCAAATAGGAAAAGGAGTACATCAAGGTTGTATACTGTCATCCTATTTATTTAACTTCTATGCAGTTAACATTATGTGGAACGCTGGGCTGGATGAAACACAAGCTGGAATCAAGATTGCCAGGAGAAATATCAATAACCTCAGATATGCAGATAACACTACCCTTATGGCAGAAAGTGAAGAAGAACTAAAGAGCCTAC
>NW_011494919.1:8715473-8745260 GCF_000754665.1 Bison bison bison | reverse complement strand
CCTTATGGCAGAAAGTGAAGAAGAACTAAAGAGCCTCTTGATGAAAGTGAAAGAGGAGAGTGGAAAAGTTGGCTTAAAACTCAACATTTAGAAAACTAAGATCATGGCATCTGATCCCATCACTTCACAGCAAATAGGTCGAGATACAATGGAAACATTGAAAGACTATTTTCTTGGGCTCCAAAATCACTGCAAATGGTGACTGCAGCCATGAAATTAAAAGACACTTGCTCCTTGGAAGAATAGCTATGACCAACCTAGCTGCTGCTGCTAAGTCACTTCAGTCATGTCTGACTCTGTGTGACCCCTTCGATGGCAGCCCACCAGGCCCCCCTGTCCCTGGAATTCTCTAGGCAAGAACACTGGAGTGGGTTGCCATTTCCTTCTCCAATGCATGAAAGTGAAAAGTCAAAGTGAAGTCGTTCAGTTATGTCTGACTCTTCACGACCCCATGGACTGCAGCCAACCAGGCTCCTCCATCCATGGAATTTTCCAGCAAGAGTACTGGAGTGGGGTGCCATTGCCTTCTCTGATGACCAACCTAGACAGCATACTAAAAAGCAGAGGCATTACTTTGCCCACAAAGATCCTTCTAGTCAAAGCTATGGTTTTTCTAGTAGTCATGTATGGATGTGAGAGTTAGTCTGTAGAGAAAGGTGAGTGCTGAAGAATTGATGCTTTTGAACTGTGGTGTTGGAGAAGACTCTTGAGAATCCCTTGGACTGCAAGGAGATCCAACCAGTCTATCCTAAAGGACATCAGTCCTGAATGTTCATTGGAAGGACTGATGCTGAAACTCCAATACTTTGGCTACCTGATGCTAAGAACTGACTCATTTGAAAAGATCCTGATGCTGATAAAGATTGAAGATGAGAGAAGGGGACAACAGAGGGTGAGATGGTTGGATGGCATCACCGACTCGATGGACATGAGTTTGAGTAAGCTCCGGGGGTTGGTGATGGACAGGAAGGCCTGGCGTCCTGCGATTCATGGGGTTGCAAAAGAGTGGGAAAGGACTGAGTGACTTAAATGAACTGAACTGAGTAATATAATATATTGGAAATGTAGAATTGTCTCACATGATAATTTTAGTCTCTTATTTGGTTCAAAAATGTATTCTATTTTCTGTTATTATCTATTGTTAACACATCCAAATAGACTTTGGATGACAGATCCGTTGAGAAACAAAATGCGTGCCTTGGCTATATTTTGTGTTCCTTTGAAACTCAGAAAATCATTGCCTTCCTTTATAATCACCTAAGAAACACACTGCACATCCAAGGTTATACAATTCTCTGCCCCTAAAAGTCTCTCTGTTGCTTTGCTCTTACATCTGGGAATTCAAAAAGAGATGAAAGGGCCGCTTTTGTCGTTGGTCTTTGAACACCAGTGCTAATCCCTTCATTTTGGCTGCAGAGTAGTGTGTAGTTTAAAATAATAAGGACATTCTTTCGTATTTCATTGGCAATATAGATCCTGAGTATTTCCATAGTAGTTATTATACATATACAAATGCAAATAGGTTAAATATAGAACCTACAGTTCCAAAAAGCCTATGTCTTCTGAATATGGAGTTTATGATATTCATAATAATCAGTGACTGCATTTACATTGAGAGCTGTCTTTACGTTTTGTAATACTGTTAACAATGCCTTGTCATGAATAAAATGTTTGGTGTGACTGAAAGATACAGTTTGATAGAAAACACTTCTGAATGATATGACTGGAAAGACACCTTGACTCTTTTGATGGGACATGAATCTTAATGATATTTTCATTATGTGGAATGCTAGATTTTATATACTTGTACTAGTAGGTGACATCTGCCTGGAATAGACTTTAATAAGTGTTTATACATTTCTAAAGTCACCATACATACTAATTTTTGCAGGAAATCTCACAAGAGATGATCAAAAGCCTCAAGTTGAAAAAAATTACATTAGTGAAATTGAAGGCAAGATTCAAAAGTGAAGATTTTCCTTTTAATATTGAAAACTCTTTCTAGTTTTGAAAAAAATTGAAAATTTATGCTGTCATAACTTACGAGGGTGCTAAGTCTTTGATTAAAGGAAATAAGAAATATTTCTCCTTATCATCATCATCATAGATCAGCTTTATATAGTATGTATTGTGTGTCTAGTACTACTTTACATGTTTAGACTTCTATGTGAATTTTCTTAATTAATTTCATAACCTTCCTATTACCGCCTTAATTTACATGAAAATGTTAAGTTAAGTAGCTCAATTTCACAACTATTTCTAGGACAGGCTGAGACCTCACCTCTAGCATTCTTTCATAAAGCTTGAGTTTTTGTCTACCATGTCATATTCCTATCTTTACCCCAGCAACAATCACTGTGCCAGACACAGGAGAGTTACTGAGGAAACTCAGTTTAATATTTTAACTGCCCAAAAGGATAAAAATGAAAATTAATCTGCCCAATATAAGAAACAATGGCTAATGTGGGACTGAGGTGTGCTTCGTGGCCATCTATAAACCAGAAAGTCTCACAAAATATTCCACAATCCAAGATTAACTTGGTAACAGAATTCTTCCAAAAATGCAAATAAATTCCTCTTCTCAAAGATTAACAACCTGAGGTTAAGTTTGTCAGCTATTCACACTTTTTTTTTTTTATAATTGCTTAAAACTTGGAAAAAATTGAGACTCATGTGGAAAGAGCGAGTTTTTGGTGAGGGGAAAGCATGAAGTGTTTTTTTTTTTTTTTTTTCATGACGTGTTAATTGCACAGATTGGTTCAACTGGGATCCCATGGTAGGGGTCTTTAATCAATTAGTGTAATACAGTTGCTCCTTGGTATCTGTAGGAAATTGATTCCAACTGAGGTATTTTCTCCTCCAGGAGCAAAGACTGCTTACATTGGGGATCTTCTGTGTCAGGCCACATATATACAGCCTAACAAGTTGTGACTTCTTGGAACCAATAGAAAAATAGTGATAAATTTGTGGGACTGGGGTTTAAAGGAGTTCTTACAGCATTGTGCCTTCTCCAATGTCTGCCAAATTTCTAACTTTGTTATGATTGCAGGCTGTTGGTTTTAAAGACCACTGTAGTGCTGGAGACAAAAGGGTGGAAAAAAAAAACAAGTAAACATGTCATAAGCTAACTGTTCTTACCAAGTTTCAGTCATTTTCTTTCTTAAAAAAGAAAAATGACTCCAAATTTTGTAAGATTTTGGTTAATTTCCAGATTTGTGAAAAAATGAATTTTCACAATTTTCTTTTGCCAGTTTTCTGGTTCCTCTGCCTTTTGTAAATCCAGCTTGAATATCTGGAAGTTCACAGTTCAAGTACTATTGAAGCCTGGCTTGGAGAATTTTGAGCATTATTTTGTGAGTGAGTGAGATGACTGCAATTGTGCTATAGCTTTGCCATTGCCTTTCTTTGGGATTGAAATGAAAACTGACCTTTTCCAATCCTGTGGCCACTGTTGAGTTTTCCAAATTTGTGGGCATATTGAGTGCAGCACTTTCACAGCATCATCTTTTAGGATTTGAATTGGAATTCAAACTGGAATTCCATCACTTCCACTAGCTTTGTTCGTAGTGATGCTTTCTAAGGCCCACTTGACTTTGCATTCCAGGATGTCTGGCTCTAGGTGAGTGATCACACCATCGTGATTATCTGGGTCATGAAAATCCTTTTTGTATAGTTCTTCTGTATATTGTTGCCAGTTCTTCTCAATATCTTCTGCTTCTGTTAGGTCCATACTACCATTTTTGTCCTTTATTGTGTCCTTTATTCTGTCCTTTATTTATCTTTACATGAAATGTTCTCTTGGTATCTCTAATTTTCATGAAGAGATCTCTAATCTTTCCCATTTTATTGTTTTCCTCTATTTCTTTGCATTGATCACTGAGGAAGGCTTTCTTATCTCTCCTTGCTATTCTTTGGAACTCTGCATTCAAATGGGTATGTCTTTCTTTTTTCCTTTGTTTTTCACTTGTCTTTTCACAGCTATTTGTAAGGCCTCCTCAGACAACTATTTTGCCTTTTTGCATTTCTTTTTCTTGGGGATGGTCTTGAACACTGACTCTTGTGCAGTGTTATGAACCTCCATCCATAGTTCTTCAGGCACTCTGTCTATCAGATCTAATACTTTGAATCTATTTGTCATATCCACTGTATAATCACACGAGATTTGATTTAGTTCGTATCTGAATGGTCTAATGGTTTTCCCTACTTTCTTCAAGTTAAGTCTGAATTTGGCAATAAGGAGTTCATGATTTGAGCCACAGTTATCTCCTGTTTGTTTGTTCTGACTATAGAGCTTCTCCATCTTTGGCAGCAAAGAATATAATCAATCTGATTTCAGTGTTGACCATCTGGTGATGTCCATGTGTAGAGTCTTCTCTTTTGTTGGAAGAGGGTGTTTGCTATGACCAGTGCATTCTCTTGGCAAAACACTGTTAGCCTTTGCCCTGCTTCATTCTGTACTCCAAGACCAAATTTGCCTGTTACTTCAGGTATCTCTTGACTTCCTACTTTTGCATCCAGTCTCCTATAATGAAAAGGACATCTTTTTTGGGTGTTAGGTCTAGAAGGTCTTATAGGTCTTCATAGAGCCGTTCAACTTCAGCTTCTTCAGCGTTACTGGTTGGGACATAGACTTGGATTACTGTAATATTGAATGGTTTGCCTTGGAAATGAACAGAGATCATTCTACTGTTTTTGAGATGGCTTCCAATTACTGCATTTTGGACTCTTTTGTTTATTTTGAGGGTTACTTCATTTCTTCTAAAGGATTCTTGCCCACAGTAGTAGATATAATGGTCATCTGAGTTAAACTCACCCATTCCAGTCCATTTTAGTTCACTGATTCTTAAAATGTTGATCTTCACTCTTGACATCTCCCGTTTGGCCACTTCCAATTTACCTTGATTCATGGACCTAACATTCCAGGTTTCTATGCTATACTGTCCTTTACAGCCTAGGACTTTACTTTCATCACCAGTCACATCCACAACTGAGTGTTATTTTGCTTTGGTTCCATCTCTTCATTCTTCTGGAGTTATTTCTCCACTGTTCTCCAGTAGTATATTGGGCACCTACTGACCTGGGGGAGTTAATCTTTCAGTGTCCTTTCATGCTGTTCATGGGGTTCTCAAGGCAAGAATACTGAAGTGGTTTGCCATTCCCTTCTCCAGGGCACCACATTTTGTCAGAACTCTCCACTATCACCCATCCTTCTTGGGTGGCCCTACACAGCATGGTTCATCATTTCATTGAGTGAGACAAGGTTGTGGTCCATGTGATCAGTTTGGTTAGTTTTCTGTGTTTGTAGTTTTCATTCTGTCTGCCCTCTGATGGATAAGGATAAGAGGCTTATGGAAGCTTCCTGATGGGAGAGAGGGGGAAACTGGGTCTTGAGGGGGAAACTGGGTCTTGTTTTGATGGGCAGGGCTATGCTCAATAAATCTTTAATCCAATTTTCTGTTGATGGGTGGTGCTGTATTCTCTCCTTTTTGTTTGACCTGAGGCCAAACTATGGTGGAGGTGATGAAGATAATGGCGACCTCCTTCAAAAGGTCCCATGCATGCACTGTCTGCACACTTTTGCCTGACACTGCAGCAGGGTACTGGAGAAGGACATGGCAACCCACTCCAGTGTTCTTGCCTGGAGAATCCCAGGGACAGGGGAGCCTTGTGGGCTGCTTTCTAAGGGGTCACACAGAGTCAGACATGACTGAAACGACTTAGCAGCAGCAGCAGCAACAGCAGGGCACTGTCGACCCAAGCCTCCGTTGGAGACTCCTGGACACTCATGGGCAAGTTGGGGTCAGTCTCTTGTGAGGTCACTTCTCCTTTTTTCTGGGTCCTAGTGTTCACAAGGTTCTATTTGTGCCCTCCAAAAGTCTGTTTCCCCAGTCCTGTGTAAGTTCTGGTTGCTCTATGGTGGGGTTAATGGCAACTTCCTCTAAGAGCGCTTATGCCCCACCCAGGTCTGCTGCACCCAGAGCCCCTGTCCCTGCGTCAGGCCACTACCTTGCAGGAGACACTCAAACACAGTTCTGGCTCAGTCTCTGTGGGGTCTCTGGATCCTGGTGCTCTGGATTTGAGCACCAGGTTTGAGGCCTCTGAGCATCTCTGGTGGGTAAGGGGTTTGATTCTAAACACGATTTCACCCCTCCTACAGTCTTGCTTGGGCTTCTCCTTTGCCCTTGGACGTGGGGTATCTTTTTAGTGGGATCCAACATTCTCTAGTCAACAGTTGTTCAGCAGGGAGTTGTGGTTTTGGAGTTCTCACAGGAGAAGATGGGCACACATCCTTCTATTCCTCCATCTTACGCCACACACAGAAAAAAATTATATTGTTAGCCTTTAAAGGTTTTTCCTAGGTGTTTTTTTTTTATGTAATATACATATTCCTTTTTGGAAGACTTTATATGGTAGAAATTAGCTGTGCATGCATGCTTATGAGTAGCCTGTAATCTTAAAAAAAGGTATGCCTCATGCTGATGACTGTCTCTCCCCCATGGCTTTGAGCCATCACTGTTTTGCCTAGAATCTCAGAATCTTTATGGTGGTTATTTGTATTCTGGGAGAATCAGTTTAATTTTATTTGGATCAGTTTTACAATTTTAATCTAATCAATTTTAAGACAAATTTAATCAAGTGTTACCTTTTTGAAGTTCCGGGAATGAGAAGATAGGAAAGGAATAATGAAAGGGAGTTAGAGGGAGAGAGGGGAGGAGAAGGCAGAGGAGAGGGAGAAGAGACAGAATGCATACTTCTAAGCTTAGGTAGGTGAATCAGTTCAGGTTTTAAATCATAAAGACATAGAAAGTCATATTGATTAAAACAAAGGTTCATATACCTCATGAAATAAACATCAACAAATTAATACAGCCTAAGAGTAAACAAAGCTATGTTTCCTCGAGTAGTCCTGTATGGATGTAAGAGTTGGACCATAAAGACGGTGGAGCGCTGACAAATAATGCTTTTGAACTGTGGTGTTGGAGGACTCTTGAGAGTTACTTGGGCTGCAAGGAAATCCAACCAGTCAATCCTAAAGGAAACCAACCCTGAATATTCACTGGAAGGACTGATGCTGAAGCTGAAGCTCTAATCATTTGGCCAGCTGATATGAAAAGCTGATTCATTGGAAAAAACACTGATGTTGGGAAAGACTGAAGGCAAAAGGAGATGGGAGTGGCAAAAAACAAGTTTGTTAGATAGCATCACCAACTCAGTGGACATGAATTTGAGCAAATACAGGGAGATAGTGGAGAACAGAGGAGCCTGGCATGCTGCAGTCCATGCGGTTGCAAAGAGTTGGACACCATTTAGTGACTGATCAACAACATCAACAGAGTAAACTAAAGATGTTTGTATCTGACTCTGTAGTTTTAGTATACGATTCTAAAAGTTTATAAGCCACAAGAGACATTGCACAGGATGAGACTGTATGGGTAAAAACTGAAAATCTGCCTATCACTGATGGTTCCAGCATCAAAATGGTTCCAGTATCAAAAGGTATTGTCAGACGTGCAGCTATTTCACCCAATTAAAATAAGTGAACAAAATGACCTTACGTTAATATAGCTTGATGTCTGAAACACTTGAATTAACTCCCATGTGCAGCTCACTATCGTCCACTTTTCAAAAATTACACTAGCTGCATGGTATCAGTAAGCATTGATAAATTAAAAAAGTAACCAGTGTGGGAAAAAATATGGCCTTTATATTTTAAAAGTTAATGGTTTCCCCTAAAGTGTATTAGATATTGCTGTCTTCATTCATTCTTAAAATGCATTTATTTCATAAATATTAAGTATTTCACATATGAAAGGTATAGTACTGGATTTTATAGGGAATAAAAAGGTTTATAAGATGTGGTGCACAGTCTCAAGAAGTTTGCCACTCAGTTGGAAAGAAAAAAAAGATCCAAATAATTATCATATGGAGCAAAACATCATTATAATATAAATGTAACTTAGGAAGTTCTCTTGACTTTCTAAGGATGTAGAAATTATCTTTGAGAGAAGCTATTAGCATCTTGAAATAATATTACTAGCAGTGTTAAGTCAATAGTAGTTATACAGACTTTGTTTAAGCAGTGTCATTATAGGATCAATGTGCTTAGAAAATCTGGCAGGTAAGGGAAGGATGAACTGGAGGTATCAAGAATGGAGAAATGACTAGTCAGCTCCTTATACTGTGACTTTTGCTGTATCCTATTTTAATAAATATTTATTTTAGTCTTAATGTTTTTCCTCCAAGGGAAAAGAAACAAGAGTTCTTCTCATGGATTGCAGGGTCTGTTTAGTTGCTCCAGTTGCAACCAAAGGGTGTTTTCTTCTCAGAAAATATTTTAACAACGCCATGATTCAGATAAGTTAAAGTATTTCTGGTGAAATACTTAGGAAATTTGAAGCATTCTTATTGTAATAGAAAATAAAAATAAAGTAATCCAAACTAGAAAAGCTTTGACCTGAAAGAGGAGACAATTTTGAGTTCAGCATATTAATAGTATTTATCACTGGAAAATATTTCACCACCTATTCCCTTGTCAACTCATGTCTGAATAGTTTAGAAAATTGAGTAAAAGTAAAGTGAAGTTGCAGCACTGTTTATAATAGCCAGGACATGGAAGCAACCTAGATGTCCATCAGCAGATGAATGGATAAGAAAGCTATGGTACATATACACAATGGAGTATTACTCAGCCATTAAAAAGAATACATTTGAATCAGCTCTAATGAGGTGGATGAAACTGGAGCCTATTATACAGAGTGAAGTAAGCCAGAAGGAAAAACATCAATACAGTATACTAACGCATATATATGGAATTTAGAAAGATGGTAACAATAACCCTATGTACGAGACAGCAAAAGAGACACTGATGTATAGAACAGTCTTATGGACTCTGTGGGAGAGGGAGAGGGTGGGAAGATTTGGGAGAATGACATTGAAACATGTAAAATATCATGTAAGAAACGAGTTGCCAGTCCAGGTTCGATACACGATACTGGATGCTTGGGGCTAGTGCACTGGGACGACCCAGAGGGATGGTATGGGGAGGGAGGAGGGAGGAGGGTTCAGGATGGGGAACACATGTATACCTGTGGCAGATTCATTTTGATATTTGTCAAAACTAATACAATTATGTAAAGTTTAAAAATAAAATAAAATTAAAAAAAAAAAAAAGTGAAGTTGATCAGTAGTGTCCGACTCTTTGCGACCCCGTGGACTGTAGCCTACCAGGCTCCTCTGTCCATGGGATTTTCCAGGCAAGAGTACTGGAGTGGGTTGCCATTTCCTTCTCCAAGAAAATTGAGAAATATTACTAAAACTTGACAGAGACATCTGTGAATGCCAATCACCTTTGATAACATGATAAACTACTCTTCCACCACAGCAGCCCAACCTACTGTGTCCCAGGTTTGCAATATTCTCTTATGAGGATAAGACTTCCCTTGTGACTAAGTAGTAAAGGATCTGCCTGTAATGCAGGAGACACAGGTTTGGCTCCTGGGTCAGGAAGATCCCCTAGAGAAGGTATGGCAACCTTCTCCAGTATTCTTGCTTGGAGAATTCCATGGACATAGCAGCCTGATGGGCTATAGTCCATCAGGTTGCAAGACTTAGATGTGACTTAGAGACTAAAACAGCACCTTATGAGAACTGGTAAATTTTAATATGGTTTCAACCATTTGCAATGAGTTTTTGTTCCTTTCAATCAAAAGCCTTCTTAATTGACACAAACAATAAAAATTAATTTCAAGAAACATGGCCAAGTGGAATAACACTCTTATTTAGAAAACTTAGAAGATATGGTGGAGATACCTACTTAAGAATGTGATTATATAGAAATTATTACTGTGAAACTGAAGATGGGGATCTCTCTCTGGCTATAGCAACATAAAGACAATGATTGTTCTCTTATGCATTTAATATGCAATATCAAGCAATCAAAAATAAAGCAAAAGTTGAGTCAAGGAAGAACAGAATATTAAAAACCCATTTTTTTAAAAAAGTAGACAACTGCATGCTTCAGAAGGAAAGAACATTTACAGTCTTAACACGCTAATCACAGAGTGATGATTTAATTAAAAATAAGGGTATAATATTGGAAACAAGAAGGTATGATGATGAGATATATTCTGTACTTGTAAGTTAATGCCCAAAGTCATTAAAAGAGAAAAGGCAGTATAAATATACTATTCTGAAATGCAAAAGTTAGGACTTTTCTGGTGGTCCAGTTAGGACTTTCTGGTGGTCTCGGTTTCCAGTACAGGGGGTGCTGGTTTGATACCTGGTTGGGGAGCCAAGATCCAACATCCTTGCAGCCAAAAAAAAAGAGACAAAACATAAAACAGATGGACTATTGTAACAAATTCATTAATGATTTTTTTAAAATGACCCATATTAAAAGAATCTTTAAAAATTGTGAACATAAATAAGAGATAATGGATTTTGGAGAGACTTGCTTGGGTGTAAAGTTGGATAAGGAAGGTATCTCAAATTTTTCTCTATAAAGGTTTTAGTTTTTGAATGATGTTCAAATACTCAGGTTTAAGGCAAAAGTAGTGTTCATGTTTGCAATCTATTTTGATCACATTTTTTTCACTTTCAATAATAAGAATAGGAATTTATGAATATCTCTGATTATTTTCTTATTTTAGATAGGTCTTATACTCTCTTTGACTAGATTTTTTGGAAGAAAGAATTTATTGTTAAATGGCTATCATTTATTAGCATATTATTAATCATTTACCATATTCAGACTCTAGAGTGGATCTTAAAGCAATGGATATAATGGACTATTTCTTGAAATTGACAGTTATATTCTTTTAGATTAAATATAAACATAAATGGTAAAAATTACATTTTAAATGTCTTAAGAGATGCAATAATAATGACAAACAATAATTACATGAAAGCTCTAGGTTCCAGGAGACAGAAGATGAATAAAAATAATCTAGAATGTTTAGAGGACTATAGTTCCTTAAAACAGCTTGGTGATTGCAACTATATATATATATATATATATTTTACAACTATATTTATTAATGCTATTTTAGGTACTTCTTTTCATCTTTTTGAATTTTTCCATGAATGTGGTTTTCCTTCAAAAAATTTTTCCTTCAAAAAATTATGTTAAATCATAATTATTTAAAATGCTTGTGAGTATTTATTTGGAAGTGTTTTAAACATTCCTTTCTGAAGTTTCATGCAGATACAAACACACACTGGTAGATTTATTATTATTACAGAGGATGCTAATTTTTAAAAATGTGATGAGTCTATTTATAAGGTAAGAAAACAAATGCAATCACTATTGATTACTTCTGAGCATCCCAAAGTTTTGGATTTCAATAAGTCATATTAATGGTATGAATAGGTATTATATGTAGTCCAACTGAGAGAAGATTATCCATAGGCAGCCTAAGAGAAAATAATGTTACTTAACCTCCAGCACATAAGCAGCAGTCTCTTATCAAAATGCAGAAGATGTTTGAATTTTACTTGTTTTCCAAATAGGTCTTCTGCCCTTTCTATCACTGGGAATTATGTTAGATTTCCTCCTTAGTTTATTTTATAAAAATCATACTTGTTGATATTAATGATTCAGTACTAAAACTGCATCTTTACTAACCAAAGACATTGACATTTTAAAAAAGTCTACTCACTGTTTGAGTTTCATCTTTCAATATATCAATGAACTCCAAATTTCATCAGTGTGTAAATATAATCAAAACACCAGGAAACTTGTCTTGATAATAATTTTGGCTAAACTGATTAAGATTGAAACAGACATAAAAGAATTATAAGAAGAGAAATAGAGATAATGAATAAATTACATGGGTATTTTAAGATGTTTATTCCCAGCTTTTGAACGCTACATTTTAGAATTTACTATATTTACATCTAAGACAATGAGCCAAGCGATGCCGTGTACGGACACCCAAGACAACGGGTCATGGTGATGAGTTCTGACAAAACATGGTCCACTGGAGAAGGGAATGGCAAACCACTTCAGTATTCTTGCCTTGAGAACCCCATAAACAGCATGAAAAGGCAAAAAGAGAGAACACTGAAAGAAGAACTCCCCAGGTTGGTAGGTGCCCAATATGCTACTGGAGATCAGTGGAGAAATAACTCCAGAGAGAATGAAGACACGGAACCAAAGAAAAAACAATGCCCAGTTGTGGATGTGACTGGTGATGGGAGTAAAGTCCGATGCTATAAAGAACAGTATTGCGTACAAACCTGGAATGTTGGGTCCATGAATCAAGGCAAATTGGAAGTGGTCAAACAGAAGATGGCAAGACTGAACACTGACATTTTACAAACTAGTGAACTAAAATGGACGGGAATGGGTGAATTTGATTCAGATGGCCATTATATCTATACTGTGGGAAGAATCCCTTGGAAGAAAGGAAGTACCCCTCAAAGTCAACAAAAGAGTCAGAAATGTAATACTCGGGTGCAGTCTCAAAAACAACAGAATGGTCTTTGTTCATTTCCAAGGCAAACCATTTAATAGCACAGTAATCCAAGTCTATGCCCCAGCCAGTAATGCTTAAGAAGCTGAAGTTAAATGAATCTATGAAAACCTACAAGATGTTCTAGACCTAACGTGCAAAAAAGATATCCTTTTCATTGTAGAGGACTGGAATGAAATGTAGAAAATCAAGAGATACCTGGAGTAATAGGCAAATTTGGCCTTAGAGTACAAAATGAAGCAGAGCAAAAGCTAATAGACTTTTGCCGAGAGAATGCACTGGTCATGGCAAACACCCTCTTCCAACAACACAAGAGAAGACTCTACACATGGACATTTCCAGATGGTCAATACCAAAACCAGATTGATTATAGTCTTTGCAGCCAAAGATGGAGAAGCCCTATACAGTCAGCAAAAAGAAGACTGGAAGCTGACTGTGGCTCAGATTGCAAACTCCTTATTGCCAAATTCAGTCTTAACTTGAAGAAAGTAGGGAAAACCACTAGACCATTCAGATGTGAACTAAATTAAATTCCTTATGATTATACATTCAAAGTGACAAATAGATTTAAAGGATTAGATCTGATAGACAGAGTGCCTGAAAAACTATGGATGGAGTTTGTGACCTTGTACAGGCAGAAGTGATCAAGAACATCCCCAAGAAAAAGAAATGCAACAAGGCAAAATGATTGTGTGAGGAGGCCTTACAAATAGCTGTGAAAAGAAGAGAAGCTAAAGGCAAAGGAGAAAAAGGAAGATATACCCATTTGAATGCAGAGTTCCAAAGAATAGCAAGGAGAGATAAGAAAGCATTCTTCAGTGATCAATGCAAAGAATAGAGGAAAACAATAGAATGGAAAAAACTAGAGATCTCTTCAAGAAAATTAGAGATACCAAGGGAACATTTCATGCAAAGATGGGCACAATAAAGAATGAAACAGTATGGACATAACAGTAGCAGATGATATTGAGAATAAGTTGCAGGAATACACAGAAGAACTCTACAAAGAAGATCTTAATGACCCACATAACCACAATGGTGTGATCACTAACCTAGAGCCAGACATCCTGGAATGAGAAGTCAAGTGGGCCTTAGGAAGCATCACTAAGATCAAAGCTAGTAGAGGTGATGGAATTCCAGTTGAGATATTTCAAACTCTAAAAGATGATGCTGTGAAAGTGCTGCACTCAATATGCCAGCAAATTTGAAAAACTCAGGAATGGCCACAGGACTGGAAAAGGTCAGTTTTCTTTCCAATCCCAAAGAAAGGCAATGGCAAAAAATGTTCAAACTATAGCACAATTGCACTCATCTCACATGCTAGCAAAGTAATGCTCAATATTCTCCAATCCAGGCTTCAATAGTATGTGAATCATGAACTTCCAGATGTTCAAGCTGGATTTAGAAAAGGCAGAGAAACCAGAGATCAAAATGCCACCATCCATTGGATCATAGAAAAACCAAGAAAATTCCAGAAAAAACATCTACTTCTGCTTTATTGATTATGCCAAAGCCCTTGACTGTGGATCACAAAAAACTGTAGAAAATTCTTCAGGAGATGGGACCACCAGACCCCCTTACTTGCCCCTAAGAAATCTGTATGCAGGTCAAGAAGCAACAGTTAATACCGGACATGGAACAATTGCCGGGAGAAGTATCAATAACCTTAGATACGCAGATGCCACTACCCTTATGGCAGAAAGCGAAGAAGAACTAAAGAGCCTCTTGATGAAAGTGAAAGAGGAAAATGAAAAAGTTGGCTTAAAACTCAACATTCAAAAAACAAGGATCATGGTATCTGGTCCCATCACTTCATGGCAAATACATGGGGAAACAATGGAAACAGTGTCAGACTTTACATTATTGGACTCCAAAATCACTGTAGATGGTGACTACTGTCACGAATTAAATGATGCTTGCTCCTTGGAAGAAAGGCTTTGACTGACTTAGCATATTAAAAAGCAGAGATATTGCTGACAAAGGTCCATGTAATTAAAGCTATTGTTTTTCCAGTAGTCACGTATGGATGTGAGAGTTGGACCATAAAGAAGGCAGATCACTGAATAATTGATGCTTTTGAACTGTGGTGTCAGAGAAGACTCTTGAGAGTCCCTTGAACTGCAGGAGATCCAACCAGTCCATCCTAAAGAAAATCAGCCCTAAATATTCATTGGAAGGACTGATGCTGAAGGTGAAATTCCAATACTTTGGCCACCCGATGAGAAGAACTGACCCATTGGAAAAGACCCTGATGCTGGGAAAGATTGAAAGTGGGAGGAGAAGGGGACAGAGGATGAGATGGTCAGTTGGTATCACCAATGATGAACATGAGTTTTATCAAGCTTTGGGAGTTGGTGTAGGACTAGGAAGCCTGGCATGCTGCAGTCCATGGGGTTACAAAGAGTCAGACTCAACTGAGCAACTGAACTGAAGACAATGAGCCACATTGATATGCTACTGGAAAATACAGATATTTAGCTATGGATAATTATTGAAAATAATTTAACACAAGGATAAGTTCAGTTCAGTCGCTCAGTTGTGTCCGACTCTTTGTGACCCCATGAATCGCAGCACGCCAGGCCTCACTGTCCATCACCAACTCCTGGAGTTCACTCAAACTCACGTCCGAGTCAGTGATGCCATCTAGCCATCTCATCCTCTGTCGTCCCCTTCTACTCCTGCCCCCAATCCCTCCCAGCATCAGAGTCTTTTCCAATGAGTCAACTCTTCGCATGAGGTGGCCAAAGTACTGGAGTTTCAGCTTTAGCATCATTCCTTCCAAAGAATACCCAGGACTGATCTCCTTTAGAATGGACTGGTTGGATCTCCTTGCAGTCCAAGGGACTCTCAAGAGTCTTCTCCAACACCACAGTTCAAAAACATCAATTCTTCGGTGCTCAGCTTTATTCACAGTCCAACTCTCACATCCATACATGACCATTGGAAAAACCACAGCCTTGACTAGCCGGACCTTTGTTGGCAAAGTAATGTCTCTGTTTCAATATGCTATCTAGGTTGGTCATAACTTTCCTTCCAAGGAGTAAGCTTCTTTCAATTTCATGGCTGTAGTCACTATCTGCAGTGATTTTGGAGCCCCAAAAAATAAAGTCTGACACTGTTTCCACTCTTTCCCCATCTGTTTGCCATGAAGTGATGGGACCAGATGCCATGATCTTAGTTTTCTGAATGTTGAGTTTTAAGCTAACTTTTCACTCTTCTCTTTCACTTTCATCAAGAGGCTTTTAGTTCCTCTTCACTTTCTGCCATAAGGGTGGTGTCATCTGCATATCTGAGGTTATTGATATTTCTCCCGGCAATCTTGATTCCAGCTTGTGCTTCTTCCAGCCCAGCGTTTCTCATGATGTTCTCTGCATAGAAGTTAAATAAGCAGGGTGACAGTATACAGCCTTGATGTACTCCTTTTCCTACTTGGAACCAGTCTGTTGTTCCACGTCTGTTGTTGTTCCAACATGTGTGTTCCAACTGTTGCCTCCTGACACACATGGATATACTCCTATAATTACTGCCTAGATGAAGACATTGGATATTCCTATATACCTTGATAGTTCTCCCTGCCCACTGCAATCAAACTTATCCTCCTGCCCCAGGCAACCAACATTTTGACTTCTAAGAATAATAGCTTTGCCAGTTTTAGAACGTCCTATACATAGAAACATTCATGTATAACCTTTGGTGGCTGACTTCTTTTGCTCATTATGATTTTATCTTTTTTGTGTGTTTCAGATAGTGTTCCTTTCTTATTGCTGAATACTAGTCCCTTTTATGTGATGTATCATGGTTAGTTTGTCTATTCTTATGTTGATAGATACTTGGGCTGTTTCCAAATTGGGCCTATTTTCTGGAATTAACCTTGATTTACACATAAACTTATCTTTTTTAAAAAATATGCATAGTTAAGGCCAAACTTATCATTGGTTGAAATCTACAGGAAACAGAGAACCATGATTCAATTTTTCTCCAGGGCTAAGAGGGCTTTTAAGTCTAAATCTTAAAGCAGAAGCTGGTATAAATGTCTTTTTTACAGGTGCCTTTATTTTTATTGTTTTATTTCTTGGCTTCATTTTGATATAATTGACAAATTAACTTTGTGTAAATTTAAGGTGTACAACGGAGAAGGCAATGGCACCCCACTCCAGTACTCTTGCCTGGAAAGTCCCATGGACGGAGGAGCCTGGTAGGCTGCAGTCCATGGGGTAGCAAAGAGTCAGACACGACTGAGCGACTTCACTTTCACTTTTCACTTTCATGCATTGGAGAAGGAAATGACAACCCATTCCAGTGTTCTTGCCTGGAGAATCCCAGGGACGGGGGAGCCTGGCAGACTGCCGTCTATGGGGTCACACAGAGTCGGACACGACTGAAGTGACTTAGCAGCAGCAGCAGCAATGTGTACAAAGTAATGATTTGGTTTAGATATATATTATGAAATGATTACTACAAAAATGCTGGTTAACATTTGTATCACCTCAGATTGTAATTATTTTCTGTGTGTGTGTATGTAGAATATTTACCATCTACCCTCTAAGCAAATATTAAGTACATAGTACTGTATAGTACTGTATTGTTAACATTAGGTCTGTGGAATTTATTCATCTTATAATGAAAGTTAATACATATTAATCCACAATTTCTTCATTTCCCCAACTTCCAACCCCTGGCAACCACCAATCTACTCACTGTGTCTGTGAGTTCAAGTTTTTTAGATTCCACATGAAAGTGAGATCATGTAATATTTCCTGTCTGATTTATTTCCCTTATTGGCATCAATATTTATAGCAATAAATCTACAATTAACAGTTCCAAGATGTAGGACACAGAGAATGAAACCTCTACCTGTTCAAATGTTGGCCTCTCCTGAAAGGAGGGTGGAGAATCTGACAGAACAAGATTACAAGAGATGAGATGTGGACTCTGATATAAATTGGTCTGACAGAGTAGGAGCTTTTACATGGAAACTTACATGTGGAGCCCTAAGGATTGAAGATCTCACACATTATGCGAAGACTATGCAAGGAATGTCTTTGGAAATTGGAATTTCAACTGCCATGTTTTCTAGATTGGAATTTCTACTTGAGGACATCCTATCAATAATGTATGAGGAATAAGTTGACAAGGGAAATAGGAAATGTTCTGTTCTGTCTTCTTCAAAGAATCCTCTCTTCATATAGATAATAAGTTGTTGTTATTGTGATCATGCTTGGCAATCAGAAGATACACAACCTAAAAAGCCATGGAAGGAACCTGCCAGAGAAATGGTAAGGCCAAAAAGCCCTACATTGGTGAGGGAGAAAGGCAGGAGGAGGGCAGCACTTCAGAGGTCTCACAAATAAAGATGGTGGAAAATTCTATTGTCATCTCATAATTTTGAGAAACAGGGACAAAAGGAAAATTAGAATGTGTGAGATATGGTCAGTTTATTTGGTGTCTCAGTCACCATTGTGATAAAACGATGTTCTGATGCATATGGATAGAAAAGCAACCACATGGCCCTGAAAAACCAAAAGCGACTGGACATGAAGACTTTTTACTAGCCAAGGCTATGTCCCCCAGATTAGAGAGCACTTTTAAAACTTACAAAGCAATGTGTATTTTGGGAGTCTGGGAATACTCTAATATTGGAGAGAGAGACCTAGAAAAACAAAGTATCCTTTTTGCAAATAGACTGATTTTGAGAATAATGTTTGAAAAGCATGGTTTTCAAGCCAACAGAAAAATATTAGCCTGAACTCTGTAGCTCCCCAATTTTTAGTGAGTGATTAAATTAGGCCTGTGAAACTGGAGTATCCAGACTTCCAGATGAAAGTTAATACTGCTTTCTAGTATCATCTAAGAAAAGGGCAGAAAGCTAAGCATTACACAGCTACCTTATCTTGGGATGATTAACAAGTAGTTTTTATAACAAACTATTCTTTAAAAGATATTAATCCTAGTATCAATTGAGACACGGAGAACTTAGTTGCCCAAAGCCAGTAAGTTAAGTGGTTTAGACTGAATTCCAGTCTTTTGTCTGAGATGTCTATTTTGTCTCCACTTATCCAAATAAATGATTAGATGAACCACTGTCACCTTTGATATGGAACAGGATTTTCTCAAGGGAAAGGAATTCTTGGCTTATGAATGTCTCCAACTGCTTAATGGGAACCTAGAATTTCATTGAATGTAACTGTTTCCAGAGTTGGAGATTAGTTTTCTAGAGCAGTTGAGGAATTATCCCCTCAGCTTTCTCTATGGGCACTACATGTAGGATATCATGAAACCTTACAGATAGATTAACTAACTACACATTTTCTGGTTTTTCAGGGACAGTGCTTCATTTATGAGAGTTAATCCCATAAAAAGCAATGGACTTTTATTTCTAAAATTGTAACACAAATGCTAGCTACATAATGTAATATATTTTGAGAAGGCTATTAATGAGCTACAGAAAGAATGCAAACAGATGTAAACACAAATGAATAAAATGTAAAACACATTGTTTTCATAATCTTTGCTGAAACAGCTTACATGTCATTAACTTTATGAGCTCATTCTCTTCTGAGAGGAGGGAAGAGAGGTACACAGACTGACATGTACATTCTTTCACCTTAGGGACTCATCAGGTAAATTTCTAGTCTTAATATTTACAGTGGTGTAAAAGTTCATGAGCTCATAATCCTCTATTGTGGCTAAGAAAAATAATCTTATTCTAATATAAAACTAGGTTTCCTTGAGTATTTATCAGATATGAATGAAAGCACAGAATCAACTGTACTTTCAAACAAAAAAAAAAAAAAGAGAGAGAGAGAGAGACATAAATAACTCATCAAGTGGGGAAAGCAAGTTGTGGCTCCTTCTGCAATTTTTCTCCTAGGATTTCACCTGTAATCTCTCTCCAAAAAGCACTGACACATTTGAGGCTGAGGTGTACTCTAGAAGCTTGTCTTCACAGCATTTCATAACAAGATAGTGTTCAAGTATAGAGGAGAGTCTCAAGTTAAAATGCTTTCTTAAGCCTTATCTTTTTTTATTTTTTCCCATTTTTAAAGTGAAGACATGCTACATTAACTCACAAGAGTGTTTTTTTTTTTAATTTCCTTCTAACAATATAGAGACACATTGTTTTTTTCAATTAGAATGGTGTGTTTATCTTCTTTTTAAGTTCTATTTACTCTTATCTAAAACATTACCTTGCTTAAACTACATTGCTCCTGCTTGATTAAATTTTCAGTTAGTGTTGAAGTGCTCTGATGTAGTAGACAATTGAAAGCAGAGCCTTGCTGCAAAGTACATAATTAATTAGGCCATTGAGGGCATACTTCACTTTTCAAAGGCAATCTTATACAAGACACTGTACCTAAAGTCAGGAAAACATTGGTCATTTGCTAAAATAGAAAATTTACAGAGGGAATAAGTGGTGAAGGATTGACATCCAGGCTTATAAAAGCAACTTATTCCACCAAGAGCTTCAGAAAAGATTTGCATCTGGTCACACCTTCAAAAACTTATTTAAAAATTACCTAAAGAAATTAGAAGTGCAGGTCTATAACCTGAAATAGACAAATGAGTATGTTAACTAATTCTTGATGGTAAGAAAAGTCATACAGACAACTCAGTAAAATAAGACTCTGGAATTACTCACTTCAACTGTCAATTACCTGAGGATAAATGAATCACTTTCAACCAGAGAGTTTTATGGAGTTTCTAGTTCAGAGGGCAATGCATTATCATATATATAATAATAATGTACATTTGATAGTGCTATTGCTAAAGCAGCTAATAGGTAGACATTGATATTGTATGTTAGGATAGAGGAAGGCTTAGAGAGCTGATAAAATTGGAGAACTTGGAGAACAAGTTCTGCAATTGGAGAAATTGGAGAACAAATGTAAATTATAAGATTTTCTAAAATGACAAGGAGTACCATCTCACACTGGTTAGAATGACCATAATTATGAAGTCTACAAATAACAAATGCCAGAGAGGATGTGAATGCCACTCTTACATTGTTGGTGGCAATGTAAGTTGGTGCAGCCACTGTGGAAAACAGTATGGAGGTTCCTCACAAAACTAAAAACGGAATTATTATATGATCCAACAATCCCACTCCTGGGCATATATCTGGGGAAAAAAACATAATTCAAAAAGATACATGTACTCATCTATTCATAACAGCACTATTCACAATAGCCAACACATGAAAATAAGCTAAATGACCATCATCAGAAGAATGGATACAGAAGATGTGGCACATACATCCAGTGGAATACTACTCAGTCACAGAAAGGAACAAAATAATGTCATTTGCAGCAGCATGATTACAACTGGAGATTATCATTCTAAGTGAAGTAAGGAAGATAAAAGACAAACATCATATGATATCACTTATAAGTGGAATCTAAAATAGGACATAAATGAACCTATCTATGAAACAGAAACAGAATCCTGGGCATAGCAAACAGACTGGTGATTGCCAAGAGTGTTGGGGAAGGTACGGAGTCAGAGACTGGGGTTAGCAGATATAAGCTTTTTATATATAGAATGGCTAAACATCAAGGTCCTATAGAGAACCATATTCAATATCCCATGTTAGTACTTCCCTGGGAGCTCAGTGGTAAAGAATCCACCTACCAACACAGGAGACATGGACTCCATCCTTGGTCTGGCAAGATCCCACATGCCCTGGAGCAATTAAACCCATGTGCCATAACTATTGAGCCCGTGCTCCAGAGCCTGGCAACCACAACTAATGAGTCCATGTGTCACAACTACAAAGCCTGCATGTTTTAGAGCTGTGCTCTGCAACAAGAGAAGTCACTGCAATGAGAAGTTCACACACTGCAATGAAGAGTAGCCCTCACTCATTGCAACTAGAAAAGAGCCTGTAGCAATGAAGACAGAGCACAGCCAAAGAAAAAAAATGGTAAACCATAACGGAAAGTATATTTGAAAAAAGAATTAAATACAGGTATATGTATAACTGAATCACTTTGCTGCAAAACAGTGATTTAACACAACATTGTAAATCAGTTTATGATTAACAAGAGGGAGAGAGAGGAGAAGGATAAATCGAGAGACTGCAATTAACATATAGACACTACTATGCTTAAACTTATATGCAGAGTACATCATGAGAAGCGCTGGGCTGGAAGAAGCACAAGCTGGAGTCAAGATTGCCGGGAGAAATATCAATAACCTCAGATATGCGGATGACACCACCCTTATGACAGAAAGTGAAGAGGAACTAAAAAGCTACTCCTGATGAGAGAAGAGTGAAAAAGTTAGCTTAAAGCTCAACATTCAGAAAACTAAGATCATGGCATCTGGTCCCATCACTTCATGGCAAACAGATGGGGAAAGAGTGGAAACAGTGTCAGACTTTATTTTGGAGGGCTCCAAAGTCACTGCAGATGGTGACTGCAGCCACGAAATTAAAAGAAGCTTACTCCTTGGAAGGAAAGTTATGACCAACCTAGATAGCATATTCAAAAGCAGAGACATTACTTTGCCAACAAAGGTCCGTCTAGTCAAGGCTATGGTTTTTCCAGTGGTCATGTATGGATATGAGATTTGGACTGTGAAGAAGGCTGAGTACCAAAGAATTGATGCTTTTGAACTGTGGTGTTGGAGAAGACTCTTGAGAGTCCCTTGGACTGCAAGGAGATCCAACCAGTCCATCCTAAAGGAGATCAGCCCTGGGTGTTCATTGGAAGGACTGATGCTAAAGGTGAAACTCCAATACTTTGGCCACCACATGCAAAGAGTTGACTCATTGGAAAAGACCCTGACGCTGGGAGGAATTGGGGCAGGAGGAGAAGGGGATGACAGAGGATGAGATGGCTGGATGGCATCACCGACTTGATGGACATGAGTGTCAGTAAACTCTGGGAGTTGGTGATGGACAGGGAGGCTTGCTGCTGCTGCTGCTGCTGCTAAGTCGCTTCAGTCATGTCCAATTCTGTGCGGCCCCATAGACGGTGGGTGGGGTTGCAAAGAGTTGGACGTGACTGAGCGACTGAACTGTACTGAACTGATGCAGAAAATAGATAATAAGGACCTACAGTATAGCACAGGGAACTCTACTCCATACTTTGCAATGACCTATATGAGAAGGCAATGGCACCCCACTCCAGTACTCTTGCTTGGAAAATCCCATGGATTGAGGAACCTGGAAGGCTGCAGTCCACGGGGTCACTGAGGGTCGGACATGACTGAGCGACTTCGCTTTCACTTTTCACTTTAATGCATTGGAGAAGGAAATGGCAATCCACTCCAGTGTTCTTGCCTGGAGAATCCCAGGGACAGGGAAGCCTGGTGGGCTGCCGTCTATGGGGTCACACAGAGTCGGACACGACTGAAGTGACTTAGCAATAGCATATGAGAAAATAAGTGGATATGTGTATCTGTACAACTAACTTTGCTGTATACCTGAAAGTAACACGGCATTGTAAATCAATTATACTTCAATACAAATTAAAAATAATAAATTTAAAAATAAATAAAAGTAAGACTAAAAGGTAAAGAATGAGGATGCCGTCAAGGCAGGATCATCATCATGAATAATGATCTATGGCATATAGCAATGCAAAGGTATCTATGTTTTTGAAAAACATTGTGAAGTGTATTGACGTTATTTATTTATTTATTTATTTGATGAAGGGAGAAGCAGATTAAGGCTAAATTGCAAAGGGTCTTACAGGGAATTTTTTCTGCATACGCTAATATAGTGTGCTAAATGCAGAATGGAACACTAGACTCCAAGGTTATTTCCTTGTAATAGCAGTGTCAGTTCCAACTCACTTCCAGATTTAAAGCTCAGAGAT
Organism: Bison bison bison; assembly: GCF_000754665.1. Taxonomy (NCBI): domain Eukaryota; kingdom Metazoa; phylum Chordata; class Mammalia; order Artiodactyla; family Bovidae; genus Bison; species Bison bison. The sequence continues at coordinate 8,721,967 of NW_011494919.1, read as the reverse complement.
GTTCATTTTTTGAGTTTTTATTTACACCCCCATAGTCTCTGAGACTTGTGTTAAAGGCACTTTTCCTCAGAAACGGCTCAACTGAGGGACATTTTAGCCAAAATACATAAATATGTACTTTTTCTTTTTCCTGTTGTTTTAACAGCAGTGGGATTTTTAAAAATCCAAACTCATATCTTCTTAAATCTGCCAGAAACAGATGTTTTAAAATAAACTGTAAGAAAAAGCTATTGTTGATGGGGAGGGAGGAAATTGCTTAGGCACATACATTTTGTCATTACTAACTTTTCAAAGTGTGCTTGTGAGCGACTATTATACATATGGTCCGGTTCCGGAAAATACCTGACACATACGTTTTCATCTTGATTATAACTGAAAATAGGTTGGCTGTGACTGTTCAGGGTCATTAATTACCTCCTTCGATGCAGTGATCTGTCCAAGACATTGGGGTATTTTGCCTAGTCTTTTATTTTTTATTTCTTAGCTTTTGTCTTAGGGATGGGCAAAGCTCTGTGGCACAGCTGCTAAGTGCACCAGCCTCAGAAACAAATTGGGTTGTGAGATTTAAACACCAGGAGGCAGTTGGGGTTTTTCAAATTTGCATGGCTAATGTAAACAGCCCCAAGAGCTCATCAGTGCAAGTTGGAGGGAACCTGGTGGGTGAGCTCTCTTCTCCCTGCTGGGTAAAGCAATGGTTAGCCCTTAAGGAAAGATAGCAAAACAAACCAAAATGAAAAGTTGAATCATAAAAACGTAGTGTGAGCAAACATGACATCTTTAAGGCTTAGTTTATTTTTCAATGCCTGAGTATCAAAAAGCATAAACCACCTATATAAGAATCACCTTACTAAAGTCACAATCCCTGTGATTAATATAAGAATTTTTTTCCAATTTCCAGAAATGGAAAAGACTGTATTCTTACCTAACTTACAGATTATATTTATATCAAATTGACTTATTTATATTTACATTGTGCTGACATAACGTTCTATCCTTTTCAAGAAATATACTTTTATGGTAGAAACAAGAAAAGTGTCTAGCATTCTATTCTCCCAAATTAAAGAGATACTGAGGTTTATTTTTTTTAATCTTCTTTTATAATAGACGATTTATTCTTCTTTTATATTTACTCCTTCTTTTCCATTTTTGCATTGACAACCTGCAATGAGACATGTATGATTTTACATCTGTGTTTTTGCAGTAGCAATAAAAATGACCTCCCTATCTGGGGATTCTAATTCTCTCTCATGCTATTACAATATTAATCTTTCCAGTCAATGGAAGCAAAGCCTTGAAGACATCTGAGAGCCATGCTCCTGTCCTCAAGATAGTGTCTGGTACAAAGGATGCATTTACCCTTTCATTATTTTTGGATTAATGACTAGATGTTGCTATCCCAATTAAAGTCATATTCAGTAAAATTTAAAATAATATCCATTGTTCTCACATTCTCATTTCAATCTCTTGGAAAGAATCTCAAAGGTAATTTAAACTGATTCTTTTGTTTGAATATGAGCCAAGAAAATCTAGAGATATTAAGTACACTTATGTTCAATTATGAATCTTACACAATATTCCACATACTGTTCAGTGCTCTAATAATACAGAGAATATAACTCTATCTTCATGATGCTGAGTCCTTAATAATATGGGAGACAATGCTATGAATATAGAGATTGGGTGAAATGTTCTAAAAGAACGGGTTCCAGAGCAGCAGCCTCTACCAGCCTCTACCTCTTCCAGTTAGAAATACACAAACTGGAATCCTTCCTGAACTACTGAATTAGAAACTCCTGACTGGAAGAAGTCTGGTGATCAGGTTTTAATGAGACCTTGTAGATGATCTAGATATACACTCAAGCTAGGGAAATTCAGGGCTAATGGTAATATAAAAAGCCGTTTTATGGAGAAGGAAATGATAACCCATTCCAGTATTCTTGCCTGGAAAATTCCATGGACAGAGGAACCTGGCAGGCTACAGTCCATGAGTTCACAAAGACTCAGACACAACTGAGCAAATGAGCTCACATTCACATCCCACAGTTACTCATATGCTTTGTAAATGTTTGTCATTGTTTCCAATAGTAAAAAATAGAAAACAACACAAATGTCCATCAACAGAAAACTGGTTTAACAGACTGTATATCCACACAGTGGAATAGTATGCAGCTGTAACAAAAACGAAGGAAAATTTCCTTATTGAAATGGAAATATGCCCAAGATATAGTAAGTAAAAAATGCAAGGTGAAGAACAATATATGTATGTACATATAACTATGTGTTTTATAAAAATATATAATATATAATGAATTTTACATAAGAAGGAGAAAGGGAATACCCACATTTGCTTGTATCTGTATAATGTCACACTGGAAAGATAAACAGAGGCCTAATAAAATATCATCTGGGGGAAGAGGGGTGAGAGCAAGGCTTTTCTGTACATTTTTTCTTTTTGAATTTTTAATACAGTTTTGATATAAACATTCTATTTTAAAAAAATGAATGGCACTCAATGTATTTGGTATTTATTGATATTATAAAATTTGTTTCCCTATTAGTTATTTTATGATTAATTATTTTAATAAAATGTTTTACAGGTAATTTTAGCATCTTAAAAAAATGCTGTTTTAGCTCATTTGTTAAAACAAATGTCATGGTTAACACTACCAATGTTGAGCTGTTGCTGTCAGGAAGGATATTTTTTAAAAAGTCACCTGGTCTCACACCCAATCTGAAAATGTTCATAACCCAATGATAAGATCAAATGTTAAAAATTGTTTTACAAATAAAAATAAAAAGAATAGTACTGCCACCACCCAACGTCTAGAATTTTTCAAGGAAAAAGTGTTACATCTATACCCCCTCATCTCTCCCTGGACCATCCACTGGATTATTTTGAAGCAAATCATGGAAAAAGTTAAAAGGCATATCACTATTTTAAGATTCATAGCTAGAAAAAAATAACTGTAAGACTTAAGCTTCAAATATTAATATATAGTTTTTCCTAAGTAGCTTGGGAAAGCAACTGGAGTCTGTTCTGCTTTTATCCATACCTTTTTTTTTTCTTTCTTTTTTTTTTTTTTTATTCAGCTGATCTATTTCTGTGTTTCTCAGTGAGACCGTGACCTAAACGTTTTACACTGGGATGGTTCTATCCAGGCTTCTGTTTTTGTTTGAAGCAGCACTCATTTTAGGTAGATAGAATATATTGATTTATTGCTAGGGAAACTTTTATTTCCCCCAAGGTTTTCATTGTAATCTTTAGAGATATTTACTTATTTTTTTCTGATCATCAATGTCATTGTACAGTACTCAGTGTGTGCTAGATACTATTTCACTTTTCATAATAAATCAACCTATTTCTTTCTCACACTAACTTTAAGACAGTATTATTATTATTCTCTTTCTGTTTCCAGAGAAAAAGATGCTAAAGCCCACTGAAATTATGTAGTTTATTCATGGACACAAACCACAGGGCTGGGGTTCTGACCAAGTTAGGTTAGCTCCAGAGTGAGACTGGTTACTAACCATCATACCATGCAAAATTCTCAGCAGTTTTGGAAAAAAGGTCTATGTGTGAGGCCCTCTAATTTCTGGCTCTATGATTTGAGATTAATTGTTCTGTACTGTGGGCTTAATTGTTCATAAATAACATTTTCACTTGCTTACATATTGTTTTCTGTTAAAGGGTACATTAAAGCAGGTTGTTAAGGTCTGGATGCTGTAAACTCTGCCTGGGAAATTGTGATTGATCTGGCTTTTCAACTGGGTCTTAAAGGACTTGTATGAGCTTTCAAGGCAAAGTTGTGAAGACAAAGTGTATTAATAATTGGACATAGCACAAGCAAAATCACGAGATCATGCAATATCCTGGCACATGCAGGGAGTTGTGGAGATTTTGGCATAGGAAAATCACCAGCAGTGGAAAGAGTCCCAGAGTTAAATTACTTCAAGACAGGGTTAGATTGGGTACTACTTACATTTTAGGCAGGCTCTGCTTCCCTTGTTTTTACTTTGTCTGAACACAGGAAAATGTACCCCTCTACCTGGTCTAGAGAAATAGTGTAAAAAACGTTATGAGTGTTAGGCTCAAAAATAAGATGTAGATGACCACATGTAAAATAGATAGCCAGAGCGAGTTTGACATATGACACCGAGAACCCAAAGTCGGTGCTCTGTGACAACCTAGAGGGGTGTATGGGGAGGGAGGTGGGAGAGAGGTTCAAGAGGGAGGGAACATATGTATACCCATGGCTGATTCATCTTGATATATGGCAAAACCCATCACAATATTAAGTAATTACCCTCTAATTAAAATTAAAGAAAAAAAGTAAAAATAGATATGGAGTTGAGTGTATAATTCTTATTTTTGTCACTTAGAATCTATGTGACTTTAGCTCACTCAACATTTCTTTGCATCATGAGGAAATTAATATCACCTGGTGGCAAGGATGGGCACTATAAAGGAGAGAAATGGTAAGGACCTAACAGAAGCAGAAGAGATTAAGACTGGAAAAGGTCAGTTTTCATTTCAATCCCAAAGAAGGGCAAGACCAAAGAATTTCAAACTACCATATAATTGCACTCATTTGACATGCTAGCAAGGTTATGCTCAAAACCCTTCAAATTAGGCTTTAGCACTACCTGAATCGGGAACTTCCAGATGCACAAGCTGAGTTTAGAAAAGGCAGAGGAACCAGAGAATCAAATAGCCAACAGTCGTTGGATCATGGAGAAAGCAAAGGAATTCCAGAAAAACATTTACTTCTGCTTCCTTGACCACACTAAAGCCTTTGACTGTGTGGATCATAACACACTGTAGAAAATTCTTAAAGATAGGGGAATACCAGACCACCTTACCTGTCTCCTGAGAAACCTGTATGCAGGTCAAGAAATAAGAGTTAGAACTGGAATGGAACAACTCAGTGGTTCAAAATTGGGAAAGGGATATGAAAAGGCTGTATATTATCATCCAGATTACTTAACTTCTATGCAGAGTACATCATGTGAAATGCTGGATTGGAATCCACTCATTGGAAAAGACCCTGATGCTGTGAAAGATTGAAGGCAAAAGAAGATGGGAGCAGCAAGGGATGAAATGGTTAGATAGCATCACTGACTCAATGGATATGAATTTGAGCACACTCCAGGAGATTGTGCTTCCCTTGTGGCTCAGCTGGTAAAGAATCTGCCTGCAATGTAGGAGACCTGGGTTTGATTCTTGGGTTGGGAAGATCCCCTGGAGAACATAGAGGCTACCCACTCCAGTATTCTGGCCTAGAGAATTCCATGGGGTTGCAAAGAATTGGACATGACTGAGTGGCTTTCACTTTCAGTGGGAGATAGTGGGGGACAGAGGAGCCTGGCAAGCTATAGTACACAGGGTCACAAAGAGTCAGACATGATTGAGTTACTGAATAACAACAACCTTAATAAAGAACAGTGCTTTCAATTTTAGATGACTGAAACTCAACATTCATAGTGCAAGCAAGTGAAGAGAACAAATCTAAGTAACGAAATAGGGCAACTTATTTGATGAATTTTTTATCACTTGTTTTTTACTTAGCATCCCTTGATGTTATTTTTAACCTGTTGTTGGTAAAAGAACTCTGCAAAATTATGACAACTTTTCCCAACAAGATATAATAGGTTTGGATCATAAAATGACTAAAACCATTAGAGTAAAAGGATTCATACTACTTTTTAACCTCTCTAAAGCAGTTCAGTTCTGCCTCTATTTTCTACACACACTTCACTTAACATTTGATATAAATTTTCCATTTTTCCTATTAACCTCCTCAACTGCCAGCTTGCATCACAAAGTTTTCAGCACAAGTCACACGGCAACTGGCTGGCACACTAAAGTGGCCAGCAAGCAGCAGTGTCCCTAGAAACGCCTGTTCCAAAGCACATTAATAAAGTGAGCACCCAGACTGCATCCTTGAAATGAGCCTTAATAATATTGTTTCAGAAGGACTAGAAGAAAGATAAACAGATCTTAGCAGGCATTAGAATGCATCAAATGTGTATCATGAACGATAGGATGACACCATGGCAGGAACTAGAGATACTAAGTCCATCTCCACTAATTATAAAGAATCTCTTCACTGTGGAGAACAGTATCATCAGTTCAGTTCCGTCACTCATTTGTGTCTGCTTTTCGTCACACATTTGTCTCTGCTTTTGAATATGCTATCTAGGTTGGTCATAACTTTCCTCCCAAGGAGTAAGCGTCTTTTAATTTCATGGCTGCAGTCACCATCTGCAGTGATTTTGGAACCCAGAAATAAAGTCTGACACTGTCTCCACTGTTTCCCCATCTATTTCCCATGAAGTGATGGGACCAGATGCCATGATCTTAGTTTTCTGAATGTTGAGCTTTAAGCCAACTTTTTCACTCTCCACTTTCACTTTCATCAAGAGGCTTTTGAGTTCCTCTTCACTTTCTGCCATAAGGGTGGTGTCATCTGCATATCTGAGGTTATTGAGATTTC
>NW_011494919.1:8710440-8715373 GCF_000754665.1 Bison bison bison | reverse complement strand
CCTCTGCCTTTTCTAAAACCAGCTTGAACATCAGGAAGTTCACGGTTCACGTATTGCTGAGGCCTGGCTGGGAGAATTTTGAGCATTACTTTACTAGCATGTGAGATGAGTGCAATTGTGTGGTAGTTTGAGCATTCTTTGGCATTGCCTTTCTTTGGGATTGGAATGAAAACTGACCTTTTCCAGTCCTGTGGCCACTGCTGAGTTTTCCAAATTTGCTGGCATATTGAGTACAGCCCTTACACAGCATCATCTTCAGGATTTGAAATAGCTTAACTGGAATTCCATCACCTCCACTAGCTTTGTTTGTAGTGATGCTTTCTAAGGCCCACTTGACTTCACATTACAGGATGTCTGGCTCTAGGTGAGTGACCATACCATCATGATTATCTGGGTCATGAAGATCTTTTTTGTACAGTTCTTCTGTGTATTCTTGCCACCTCTTCTTAATATCTTCTGCTTCTGTTAGGTCCACACCATTTCTGTCCTTTATCGAGCCCATCTTCGCATGAAATATTCCCTTGGTATCTCTAATTTTCTTGAAGAGATCGCTAGTCTTTCCCATTCTGTTGTTTTCCTCTATTTCCTTGCATTGATTGCTGAGGAAGGCTTTCTTATCTCTTCTTGCTATTCTTTGGAACTCTGCATTCAGATGCTTATATCTTTCCTTTTCTCCTTTGCTTTTCGCTTCTCTTCTTTTCACAGCTATTTGTAAGGCCTTCCCAGACAGCCATTTGGCTTTTTTGCATTTCTTTTCCATGGGGATGGTCTTGATCCCCGTCTCCTGTACAATGTCACGAACCTCAGTCCATAGTTCATCAGGCACTCTATCTATCAGATCTAGTCCCTTAAATCTATTTCTCACTTCCACTGTATAATCATAAGGGATTTGATTTAGGTCATACCTGAATGGTCTAGTAGTTTTCCCCACTTTCTTCAATTTAAGTCTGAATTTGGTAATAAAGGAGTTCATGGTCTGAGCCACAGTCAGCTCCTGGTCTTGTTTTTGTTGACTGCATAGAGCTTCTCCATCTTTGGCTGCAAAGAACATAACTAATCTGATTTCGGTGTTGACCATCTGGTGATGTCCATGTGTAATGTCTTGTGGCACTATTTACAATAATCAGAACATGGAAATAACCTAAGTGTCCATTGACATATGAATGGATAGAGATGATATTGTGCATACATGCAATGGAATCTTACTCAGCCACTAAAAAGAACAAAATAGGTTCATTTGTAGAGATGTGGATGACCTAGAGTCTGTCATACAGAGTGAAGTAAGTCAGAAAGAGAAAAAAAAAATATATCATATACTAACACATATATGTGGAATCTAGAAAAATTGGTACAATTCATTTCAGTTGCTCAGTCGTGTCCAACTCTTTGCGACCCCATGAATTGCAGCACGCCAGGCCTCCCTGTCCATCACCAAGTCCCGAGTTCACTCAGACTCATGTCCATCGAGTCAGTGATGCCATCCAGCCATCTCATCCTCTGTCGTCCCCTTCTCCTCCTGCCCCCAATCCCTCCCAGCATCAGAGTCTTTTCCAATGAGTCAACTCTTCACATGAGGTGGCCAGAGTACTGGAGTTTCAGCTTTAGCATCATTCCTTCCAAAGAAATCCCAGGGCTGATCTCCTTCAGAATGGACTGGTTGGATCTCCTTGTAGCCCAAGGGACTTTCAAGAGTCTTCTCCAACACCACATGTCAAAAGCACCAACTCTTTGGTACTCAGCTTTCTTCACAGTCCAACTCTCGCATCCATATATGACCACTGGAAAAATCATAGCCTTGACTAGATGGACCTTTGTTGGCAAAGTAATGTCTCTGCTTTTCAATATGCTGTCTAGGTTGGTCATAACTTTTCTTCCAAGGAATAAGTGTCTTTTAATTTCATGGCTGCAGTCACCATCTGCAGTGATTTTGGAGCCCCCAAAAATACAGTCTGACACTGTCTCCACCGTTTCCCTATCTATTTGCCATGAAGTGATGAGACCAGATGCCATGATCTTCGTTTTCTGAATGTTGAGTTTTAAGCCAACTTGTTCACTCTCCTCTTTCACCTTCATCAAGAGGCTTTATAGTTTCTCTTCACTTTCTGCCATAAGGGTGGTGTCATCTGCATATCTGAGGTCATTACAGACAAACCTATTTCTAAGGCAAGAATAGAAATGCAGACCTAGAAATTGGATATGTTGGACACAGTTAGGGGGAGGGTGATGATGGGATGAACTGGGAGTTTGAGATTGACCTATATACACTACCATGTGTAAAACAGATAGCTAACATAGGAAGCTCATCTAGGTGCTATGTGATGACCTGGAGAAGTGGGATTGAGGTGAGGTGGGAGGGAGATCCAAGAGGGATGGGATTTATGTGTGGCTATGATTGATTCACAATGTTATACAGCAGAGACTAACACAGTATTGCAAAGGAATCACATTCCAATGAAAAAATAATCTCTTAATACAACAGTTCACATTTCCCATCATATTTTGTGATTATTTGACTTTTTAATTTTATTATCTTTTATTTTTTTTTAACTGGTAGAAATTTTCTTTTATATGGTATATATCTTTGTTAATCTTATATGACATATAAAATTTATTAATGAACCAATGAGTTAACTGAAGATAGATATTTCTATTGATTTAAAAGCTTGTTTATACTGTGATAAAAAATAGAATAGCTGAATTTATCTAAGAGCATATATTATGGTTCACCTGAGTTATTATATGTATTTGTAATAAAGATTGAGCTATGGCATAGTAATTAAAACTAAAAATGGTGACATATCATCATCATTAATATTTTAATACTCTTTTATGCTGCTAAATATGTCAAATTCAATTTAATTAGATAAAATATTTCTTTCTCATATAACTCTGATTTTTCTTGGTAGATAATTTTGTAACTGCATGTCAAAACGGTTCATGATATGCTATGTAGAAAGTTGCAAAGTATGTCATCAAGCAGTAGCTTAGGTTGGAAAAAATTAAACTATATGTGTAAAGTCTGTGCATAGGAAGGCAATTGAAAACAGTTTTCTAAAAGTGCAGTCTTCAAGTGATAATATTTTTAAAATAATTATATACACATAATTATATTCCTTCAAAATATTAATTTATTTGATGTTTTTAATTTGCTGCTATTCTCTTTTTAAAAATTCACCTTTGAATACAACACTGTTTATTGTTACATTTAAGAAGAAAAAAATAAAATTAATGAGCCAATATGCTTTTATCTAAGAGCATAATTAGACAAATTCATTGTCATGCATTTTTACAAGGTAAAAAAATTTAAGAACATGCTAAAATATAATTTAAGCATTATAAAATGTTACTTTTAGATGTGTGCATTACTGTAAAATGAATATTTAAGAAAGTGTGACTTGGATTATGATTTTCTGAATCAGTTTTTATATTCTTAATAAGAATAAATAAAAGGTATTGATACTTTTTTGTTGTTAATTATACTTTATGAAACCAGAATTTACAAAATTTGGAGATTTTATTGTATTTATTTCTCATTAGGGGATAGACTTGTGACTATTATCCTAAAAGTTAAATATCACCTCTACCTGATGATTCTAGAAAGCTTAAGAGATATGAATCTATAATATTTCCATGAAAGCATTGAAGAATGGAATTTAAATCATAAGGCATATTTTTTAAATCTCTCTAGCATCAATAAATATATGTCAATTAAGCTAAGCTCTGCTGAGACTCCAATCTACACTTTGATTTCTATCCTTTAAATAATTGTGGGGTTGTTTGGGTTGGTTTTGATTTTTCTGTAAAGGAATATTAGTAGATTCAAGGACATGAGGAAGCTTTGAAGCAAAAGTCTACATGTTTAAAATCATAGATATAACAAAATATCTCTTTGCTTTTAGCTGAAATAATATTTAGAAACTCCAAAGACAAAAATAAATAAATAAAGTGCCTTTGCCACCATTAAATAATCAATTGCTCTCAAAAAGGTCAACCTCTTTATTTTCCATTGGAGGGAAGTTTGCCTTTCCTTGGTGGCAGCACTGGAGCTATATTTCCTATATGCTGTCTAGGTCAGTTTATCAGTACCACTTACTACATCATATTTGTCTTAAATCAACTATAACTCAAAAAAATCAGTTTAATTAAACACTGACACCAAATTACTTTTAAAAACAATGTATGATCTAAGTTTAAGGATCATTTTTGAAGTTGCCTCAGAGTTTCACTTAAAATGAACTTCATCAGACCAAAACGAAAGCAGCAAGAGTGCATATTTTTCTTCTATGTATTTTGCAATAAGCAATCTTAAAGAACCGAGCCTAAAAGAGTTTTTATTAGAATGGCCTTTAGTTAGAATTCTGTAATGCAGAAGACATGGTTCAATCCCAGATCCGGAAGATGCCCTGGAGAAGGGAATGGCAACCCACTCCAGTATCTGGTCTGGAGAATTCCATGAGCATAGGTACAGTCCATGAAGTCACAAAGAGTCAGACATGACTGAGTGACTAACACTTTCACTTTAGTTAGAATTAGCAAATGATTTCTGTCTAGCTAGTAATAGAAGCGTTGTAGTTGTATAAATTTTTTTTTTCTGACACTGCAAGCTAACATACAGACCAAATAGCAAAAGAATAATTATTTACTCAAATGCAGTTGTCAGGTAGACAGACATACTGGTTAATTTCTTACTTGTACAAATTCAAGTTGCAAACTAGAATTTTGGTCTTTTTGATAAAGTATAGGCCTCAAATGCTTAGTTTTGCATTTGGAAATTGACAAAGAAGGGGGATTTGTGTACAGGAAGAGCATTTTCATCCAGAAGTTTAATAACACTGTTTTATTTACAGCTTCCAATATCTTAAGCTCTTTTCACTACTCTTATTTTCATTAAAATTTTCTCTCCCCGCCACCCCAAGATCTCAGCTCTTTCCTA